>NC_142501.1:68138787-68296287 GCF_057876585.1 Rhinolophus sinicus | reverse complement strand
GCATGTTTGCAAAACTCTGACTATACTAAAAATCATTGAATTATACAATTTAAATGGATACATTGTATGACGTGTGAATTCTATTTCAATTAAATTGTTCAAAGATCGGGCTACTCTGACCTGTCCATAAACTCCCAGTGCCATTACCATACCAGAAAAAAAAAATGAGATTTTGTTAAAATAACTCTCAGCAATTCACTGGATTTGCCCAAGTCTCAGATGCTGTAACTTGTTTCATACACATGAAACAGCATTTTTATTTTGATTTCAAATTACTGGCCTTTATTTCAGGTGCCCCAAGCTTTACATACAAGCGCAAAATCCCTTAAAAGCTAAACACCATTAAGTTCAAAAGTATAATGACCAACCTGCCGTTACAAGGTAGTAGCCAGCATTGCATCTTCTCAGCTGCGTACTCCTAGCCTTTAGATAATAAATGCCTCAGTGTGGGCAACGTTCCACTCCTTCTGTAATAAGGTTCCTAGGGAGGTAGCACTTCAGTAGCTCCCTTACTGATTCTTTAGCACTAATGTTCCCACCTGGGTTTGTTGTTTCCATCTGGATTATTGTAGAGCCTTTGTTCGGAGTAATTGAAGGTGTGAGTGCTGGTCTGTTCTTAATTGGCATGCTGGTGGCTGTTGTCGCCTTATTCATCTGCAGACAGAAAGCGAGGTGAGTACACACAATCCTTTGGCGATTGGGCCCACAACTGGAAAGATGCAACTGGAAATGCCCTTTAGCCTGAACAGTAAGAAGGGAAAACAATTTCTCTAGGTTAATTCGCCTTTATTGTTTCTCAAGAGAAACTACAGCAAACACTAAAACCATGACTCACTTTTTTTCTGCCTCTCTACAGACCGTTGATGAATTTTACCCTTCCCAAATGGCTGAGGGGCCATGTGTAGACTTCATTTGAATGTGAAATAACTCTTTTTGCACAGGAAAAGAAAAATATTTTGTGTGGTTCGATCTCCCCATGAAGACAGAGATGTCTGCAAATTTTGTGCCCAAGTACTTTTCTGAAATATGCTGAAAAGTATGGTTGACATCACCGTTTTGTGGCTCAGATCTGCCATGCTAATTTAAGGAGAGACCAAAAAGCATCAAATAGCATGTGGTCCCATGCCACACTCTCTCTCCTCTCTTAGGGAATTCTTTTCTTTGGCACACTGTCCTCTCTTTTGCAGTCATGTCTTGCATCTAAGGTTTACTGGGACTGTTTTTAAGGAAAGTTTTATTGAGAGTGTGGGAAGTGATTGTGACCTGTCGCCAAAAACCAGAAGACGAATCTTCAGCTATTGCAGAGATCTGTTTCTGAGTGGGAAAAATCTATTTCTTCTTTGTGTTCTTCCTCTCCTTTCCTCCCTCAAAGAGATGTTGGCTGAGTGAAAATCTACATGAATACTGAAAAATCCATATTTGCACAAACACGCACAGCCTTACCATAAGTGGGAAAATGTGTTGAAGTCGAGTTTCATAATCAGAATATAATCCTCTCCCTTATGTTGCAGCCATGGTCGAGAAAGGCCCTCTGCCCACCTGAGCATCCGCCGGGATCGACCATTATCTGTCCACTTGAACCTGGGCCAGAAAGGGTGAGCACCACATCTTCCGTCACACGGGTTATTGAAAGATGAGTTGATTGTGTTGTGTGAGGTTCGCTAATGAGGTCTTTGTTCTTCTTTTGGCTTCCCGTCCCAGTAACCGGAAAACTTCTTGGTAAGAGATAAAACTCATTGATTACTATATATTATCTGTTTTTGAAATACAGCTCTGACTTGTTATGGCATTGTCCCTTCAGTAATTTTCTTTTGTTTCTGTTCTATTTTAACTATAGCCCAATAAAAGTAAACCAGTTTGAAGGGCACTTCATGAAGCTGCAGGCTGACTCCAACTACCTTCTATCCAAGGAGTACGAGGTACAACTCAGATGCAGTGATGCTTTATCATCCTAGTCCTGAGCAGAATTTCCCTCCCAACTCCTATTGTGAAATCACAGAGTGATTGGGCTCAGGAGTTAGGATAACACTTAGGATCCCAGCTGAGAACTCTTTTACGCCCCAATCCCTTCTCTGCTTAACATACCGACTAGTCTCGCAGGCCAGTGTGACATCCAGACTCTCACAGCAACAAAGTGCTACCTGAATCAGATGATAAGAAAGAATTAACAAATTGCAAATGCAAACGGAACACTGTCAGTTACTTAACCTGGCCATTTGCTTGATGGGAGACAATGTGGTTTGGTGGAAAAGTTCCCAGGCTTTGGATTTGATTCCCTGCTTTGCAACGCATGTGATCTGGGGCAAGTTAATTATCCTGTCTGAGCTTTATCTGTAAAATAGAGATAAAAATACCTCCTGTGAGGGGTTGGAGGCTGTGGTGGGGATCCGGACTAATGCACGTCGAATACTAGGCATTCCATAGACAGTAGCTAGTGTACATCTTCTCATAGTATTATGTATCTCGAGGATTGTGTGATTTGCTGTATCCTATTTCATATTCTCCACTTGCAAACTTATTTTTGACCTGATAGGACTTAAAAGACGTGGGTCGAAACCAATCGTGTGACATTGCACTCTTGCCGGAGAATAGAGGGAAAAATCGATACAACAACATATTACCCTGTAAGTTTTGTGTTGAAATTTGTAATACTGCCTTCCTCTAGCTGTTTCTTCTCTTTCCCAGGAATAAAATGGAGCTAAAGAAATATGGTGTAGCTGGATTTGGAAGATCTGAGGCTCTGAATGTGTTTACAAAGGAATGACTTGCATGTTATTGCACTTCCCTCCACATAAGCAGTAACCAGCTTCAGCTCTGGTTCTGTGAGGCCTCTTTTGCTGTTGGCATTTCACCCTGGGATCCTACTGCTTCTCTTTCGAGGCCTCAGAGCAGTAACAGGCTCAATAGCACAGGCCAACCTAGGTTTACTTAACAGCCTCCAGTTACAGTTATTATCCTTACCCTGTATGTGAAGCAATAGAAGGTAGTTTTTCTAGACTGCATTTGTTCAAGCAGTGAGAGGGTGCTGGACACTCCTTGGGCAAATGTCAGTGTTACAAAAGAAAGCATAGAGGCGCCCTCAAAGGGTGTGGTGTGTGTTTATGAGCCACCTATGCAACCTGGGGCAAGTCAGTTATCCTGTCTGAGCCTCATTTGCAAAATGGAGATGAGAATACGTCCCTTACGGGCCTCTTGTGGGGATCAGAGCTAATGCATGTCAAATACCAAGCATTCCATAAACCACAGAAAAATCACCCCAAGACTCAGTAACAAATCTCTCTTAAAACACTTCTTTCCAGATGATGCCTCTCGAGTGAAGCTGTCCAATGTGGATGATGACCCGTGCTCCGACTACATCAATGCCAGCTACATCCCCGTAAGTGAGCCACTAGGCCGGGATGCCTGGATGAAGCTCTGATGGGTGGCCACACTGCAGATACCTCTCCTCCTGTATGCTAGCATTGTTCTCAGGTCCGGAAGCACACAGGCTTAAGACCATGTCTGATTGCCATAAAACATGGGGTGTCCAGTTTGATCACTGCTAAGGCCCATTTTTCACAATGGCTATAGTCACAGGATATTATAATGAGCCCAGCATGCATTGTCACAGGTTGTTTTCTCTCTATAGCCCTTAGGCAAGATTAGTGCTCTCTAAAGAAGCTGGATCGCCCCTGCTAAGGCTGCCTAGTTAGGGAAGCTGATTCAAAGTTATTTAGGTTTTTGAAAAACCACAGACACACCTCAAAGTTTGTGTCAAACTTTTAGGCTCAGATTCTGGCTAGCATCGTGCCAACTTCCTAGAGCACACTGCAGTGGAAAAAGCTTTAAGGTCAGACAGATCCAGATTTCAATCCCATCTCTGCCCCTTGCTGACTCTGTGACCTTGGGCAAGTTATGTCACCGCTTTGGGCCTCCATTTCTTTTCCAAACAATGAGGATAAGTAATACGTATCTCAAATAGCACCTTCCATTCATTCAATAAACACTCGGTAAGTGCTAGCTATAAGTCAAACACTGAGCTGTTACAGGAATAAGGTAAGATATAATCCTGACTCTCAAGGAATTCTCAGCAGAGTTGGGGCATCAGGAAGTGACAAGGCGATGGCATGAGAAACAGGCTGGAGCAGTGCTTCTAACGTTAACATAGATCCACATCATCTGGGGGTCCTGTTAAAATACAGATTCTGATACAGCAGGGCTGGGGTGGCACCTGGGATTCTGCATTTCTAACAAAGTCTTAGGTGAGCCCCGTGTTGCTAGTGTGACGACCACTCTCTGGGTGGCAAGAAGCTAGACGTTGCCAAAGGAGTTTCTAGGAGGAGAACATCACCCAGCAGAGAGAAAGATAAAGGAAAGCTCCTCAGAGCAGGCCGCACGCTGAGACTTGGAGGATAAATAAGGAATAGCCAGATGAGAGTCAGTGTTTGGGTGGGTGGGACGTGGGAGTGGCAGAGGTGATGTAATGTAGAGGCCCTGAAGAGAGACAAGGAAAGAAAGAGCTTTGACTTGGATCTGCAAGGAATTCTGTATTGCTGGAGTACAGAATGAGTGGGTGAAAGTATCCTAGCTCATAGAGTTGTGGCTAAGATTAAATAAGATCTGTGAAAGTCCTGTCCCACGGCATGTTATATGGTAGGTGCTCAATAAACAGTGGTTTCTCTTTCCTTAAATTTCCCTTGCATGACACCTCTTACTAACATTCTACTGTCAATCATCCAAAATGACGAACTTCTAAGTTGAATAAATAGGGAAAGAGCCTGATCAACGTCAGTCCCTCAGACAGTTTACACACACACACACACACACACACAAACACACACACAGAGAGACACAATTGCAGGTGAAATGTTTTCTAGATTTTCACCTGAGTCCTCCATTGCCTTTCAGAATAGACCTAACCTAATAAAAGGGAATTTGGCTCTTAACAATAGTGCAATGTTCCGGCCTTATGTCCTTCCTGCTCCCAAGCCTTGACACTTGTGTTAGTATCTTTTTCTCAAATCAGGAGCCTGGCAAAGACCTACATATCATGTAATCTGCAGCACTAACCCTTTGTTTATAGTTCTGAAGAGGCCCATTGTTTCTGACTCTCCATATTGTAAATTCATCTCAGGGCAACAACTTCAGAAGAGAATACATTGCTACTCAGGGGCCTCTTCCTGGCACTAAGGATGACTTCTGGAAAATGGCGTGGGAACAGAATGTTCACAACATTGTCATGGTGACCCAGTGTGTCGAGAAGGGCCGAGTGAGTAAACAGTCTTCCTGACTTCTGAACTTTGCTTTCCGACACCTTGAGGGAATTCTTCACCATCAAAAGTTAAGCCCACAGAAGCCAAGTAGGGAGCATGTAAGAACATCGTTAGTGAATTAAGCCACTCAGTTATAAAACGCTCTAATAGGTGATGCCCGATTTGGATTCTGGGTCTGAAGTTTCAGTCAGAGGTGTTTCCGTTTGAGGACTGGGATTATCAGAAGTGTCCATGACACAGACAGATGAATGGGCGCCATCCTTCAGTGTATGGTGAGCGGAAATGCCTTGCTAGGGTCACTGGCTCTGCTCCTATTTTTACAAAAGAAGGAGAAGGGAGCTTTGGGCTGTGTCTGCAGAAACAAAGAAAAATAGTTCATTGGACAAATTAAGCAAACCTCTTGTCATGCACTTGTAATCCTCTATTTTATATGGTTACTTTGAGAATGAAAGAGATGACATGTGAGTACCCCCGTATCTGTGGTCAATAAATACATGTCCACAATCTTCTTTCTCCTATCTTTCTACATATAAATATGAGCTAAGCTAAATGTTCTGATTTTTCAAAGATCATTTGGCCCAAGGTATTGAGTCCAGCTTAGGACAGTGATATCAAAATATAAACAAAACCAGGCCTGGAAGACTATACCTTCCTCTGCCCAGCTAGATCTTTCTTCAGAAAGAACCATTGTAAGATACGGTTTATCAGCTAGTGGAACTGAAATGCTAAGGAAATCAACAACAACAACAAAAAACCATGAAACACTGCCTGAAAGGCAGACGAATCCAGAGGTTGCAGAGCATGTTCCCTGAGCAGCATGTCTCCTTCACTTGCAGCAGGAGCCCAGCTTCAGCTCTGGCCATGAGCAGGTTAATGCAAAGCAGATGGTCAAATTGCTTTAGCAGCTGGTCCTGACTTCCAATTTAGGAAGATATGTCGAGGAGGAAAAGTCCAGGTTCACAGAGGAGTCACATTTCCAGACTCACTTTTTTTTCTGTCTGTCTTCCGCTAGGTAAAATGTGACCATTACTGGCCAGCGGACCAGGATTCTCTCTACTACGGGGACCTCATCCTTCAGATGCTTTCGGAGTCCGTACTGCCCGAGTGGACCATCCGGGAGTTTAGGATATGCAGCGTATGTTAGTTTGACTTGTTTTAATAACCCAGCTTGGAAAGATGAAGGACACCTGGGAATCCCATTTTCGCTGGCTCCCATCCTGTCGCAGTTGTCAAACGTGAAGGGCCTTAGGTCGGCCCTCTCATTGTCCTCTCTGCTCTTACAGGAGGAACAGCTAGATGCACACAGACTCATTCGCCATTTTCACTACACGGTGTGGCCAGACCATGGAGTCCCAGAGACTACCCAGTCCCTGATCCAGTTTGTGAGAACCGTCAGGGACTACATCAACAGAACACCCGGGGCTGGGCCCACCGTGGTGCATTGCAGGTACGTGGTGACTAGTGGCCAATAACATGGCAGCCAGATGTCTGAAAACAGGCAGAAGCGTGGGGCATCCAGTGGGGGCAGGATTCATCTGGACCTACCAGCCTGTTTAGGCCCAGAGGATGTTCTTACGCTCTCTTCCGCCTTCTCCTCCCCCAACCTCACTCCTTTTCACTGACTTCTCCTTCTCTGCTTTCTTCACATCCCACCTCTCTCTCACCCTCACTCTTCATCCTTATCTCTCTCTCTTGCTCCTTTTCCTGCTGTACAAAATGCAAAGGCCTTATGTGACTTCCAGGCCCTCCATAATGGGGCCCCATTTTACCCCCAAGCCAAGTTCCCAGAAACTCTCTCCCACTCTAGCTGGAAGGAGACTGCACATGCTTATTCTGGCTTCTTGCCATTCTTGCTCCTTGGAATGGCCTTAGCACTCTCTCCTCCACCTATTTAAGCCCTAACTCTCCTTCAAGATCCGTGTCCTAGACCTCCCTCCAGGTTTAGTAGCACTTGCCATCTGCAGCACCCAATTTTGCTCTTAAATTTCTGTTCTCTCTTTGACTTCTCTTTGCCTCAGATTATGTGTCCATAAAATCAGCCTAACAAGCAATCCACCTATCTCTCTGTCTCTGTCTCTCTCTGGGGAGTCTGGTGTTTAGCTAATTAGTGTTTGCAGCAACACTTTGATAGCCCTAACTAAACAGCACTAATAAATAAGGAGCAGGGAATTGCTACAGTAAATGTCAAATGCTTTCATTTTCTCCCAATCAGCCCAGCACCCTAGGAGCCCTGCTTTTATATGTCATTGGAACCCTGATGCTTTTAATAGGCATGTGAGGCGCTCAAGAGCTTCCTGCTTTCTGAACATGGCAGGCATTTTCACCCAGGACCACTGAGGGACTGTTCTTTTTCTTACAAATATGTGCATCAAAAATCCCCCGACTATGCAATCACTTTGGGGAGTGGGCAGGGGGAGCAAACCCTCATGAAGTTTAAGGTGTTCACACCCTATGATATGGTAGTTCTGCTTTTAGATATCAACCCTAGAAAAATACCCACAGGCGTACACAGTGGTGTTCACTGCCGCACAATTTTTAACAGAGAAAAACTAAAACTGATCTTGCAGTAGGGAATGGATTAGCGCTGGTTTATGAACTCTACAGAATAGTTAAGAGAACTTAGACATACTTGTAACAACATGGATAAATCTCAAAACACAATATTGAGTAGAAAACTTGGCAGAAAGATAGAGGAAACGTGTTAGCATTTTAGTAAATTTTTGTAACACATAAAATGAGTATATTGTTTATGGATTTACATGGCTATAGGAAAAGTATAAAAACATGCATGGAAATGAAACTTACCAAGTGCGGAGCGGTACTTACCCCTGGTGGAGCGGGAGAGGTGGAGGAAAGAAGTAGAGGCGGGGGCTCTAAGTTCTATTTTTTTGAGAGAGCACATGGAGAGAAAGAAGTATTCCTATGTTCTCCCTTAACCTGGAAGGGAGAAGAAAGACTTCAGTAGAGTCTCTGGATGCAGTCTTGAAAGGCCTATTGAATAAAAAGGCTCAGCTTTCCTTCAATATCTCTTCTAGTGCCGGTGTGGGTAGGACCGGAACGTTCATTGCGTTGGATCGAATCCTCCAGCAATTAGACTCCAAAGACTCTGTGGATATTTACGGAGCAGTGCACGACCTAAGACTTCACAGGATTCACATGGTCCAGACCGAGGTAAGGGTTGCTGGTGGAAGGACACGGACCACATTCCCTGCCTCCCCCCAGTCCTCCCCCCGCAAATGCTCAGGGCTTTAATCTGACAAGGGGAAGTAACTATGACTCATTAGGAAGAGAAAGAACACTGAATGTACATGTTTTCTAGGACTTGGGGTTTTTTTTGTTTTTTTTTTAAATTTATTGGGGTGACAATTGTTAGCGAAATTACATAGATTTCAGGTGTACAATTCTGTATTACATCATCTATAAATCCCATTGTGTGTTCACCACCCAGAGTCAGTTCTCCTTCCATCACCATATGTTTGATCCCCCTTACCCTCATCTCCCACCCCCCACCCCCCTGAGACTTGTTATTTTAAAACAAATCTCAGTGACCTTGAGGACAGTGTGTATACCCTTATATTTACTGAACTGGTTGCCCATCTTCTGCAGGTAGGTAGGAAGAAAGACAGATTAAAAAAAAAAAATCAATGCGTTATACATGGAGGAAAGGCCACCGCCAAGCCATCCTGAAGATCATTTTCAGGTAGTTTGGTGGGTGAATCTAAGAACTTCAATTAGTAAAGAGGAAACAGAGTCCAATCTTTTCTCTCCTCCTGCCCACCCCAGCTGCACCCACAACTCTGGAGACACCAAAGGAGTGTATGTTAAATGTGAAGAATAAATGCCTCCATTTGTACAGTCCTTTGGCATTTGCAGGACATTTTTGAATATGTTATCTCATTAAATTTTCACAATAATCAGATGAAAGAGGTATTATTTCCCATTTCCAGGCTAGAAGATAGGTTCAGAGGTTAAAGGACTTACACAGCTGTGAAGTGGCCACACTGGGACTTGAAACTGCTGTAGAGAATCCTAAGCCCTAAGCACCACGTCCGCTGCCCCAAAGCCTCAGGGCCACGTCTGTGTCCCCACATGGACCAAGCATGTCACTCCCCTGCATGATTGCCTTCCAAGGCCCAAGTTCGCTTACCTTTGTGTTTCCCACGTAACTGCAAAATCCTCTTTAAAAGAAAAAAGAATTCCCATGGTCAAAGAGGTAGAAAGTCCTACGTGTTACTCTCTAGTTTGTATAGTCACAGTATATGTGAAAACTGCATAGGCAGCTGTGCTCCGCAAAACAAGGTTGTCCTGCAATAAAGCACCCCCTAAGCTTCGTGCAACCCACTATTCCCCAAACTACCTTTACCCTGAATTCTTTTCTTGGGTAGCACCTACTAGTATCTCACAGATCTCATATTCTGTAACACATTTGGGAAAACATTGGCGCCATTGTTTCTTGCAGGCAGCGCCCACACCATTATTGTCCTGGGCTTGGAGTACATGCATTACAGCAATTATTACACCACATTTTGATTTCATTATGGGATTTTTTTTAAATACATAAAACTAGGGAAAATAGTGTTATGAATTTCCATCTACCCAAACCCCAGCTTCTGCAATTATCAGTATTGTGGGTTCTTTTTTCATCTACATCCCACATATACTGTTCCCCTACCCTATGACCTGATTGGAATGTTTTAAAGAAAATTCTATGTATCACATTATTTCACCTTGAAATATTGTTTGCGTAGTGGGAGGCCACCATTTCCTGGAAAACGATTCTATTGCACGGCCATCTAAGATGCTGCCGGCCATGACATGCTTGGCTGTGGGAAAAAATGATCAACTCACAGGCTGTAACTAAATGGGAAAATCAATGCCTGAAGTAAGGGTACAATTAATAAAGACTTCACAAGGAAACAGAGCAGGAGTATGATCAGAATTAAAGTTTCCACTGCCTAATCAATTGCCACCCAGCTCCTGTGACCCAAGGCTGGAGAGACCGGGCCAACTTATAGGATAAGGACTCTTTTTAAAGTCATGACCACAAGATCATTACATCTAAGAACTTTAACCGTAATTCCTTAACATTAGCTAATATCCAATCAGTATTTAAATATTTCTAATGATCTCAGAAGTTACATTTTATACTTGGTTTGCTTTAGAATCCAGAGGCCACACATTGCTTATGGTTGAAGTCTCTTTTAAATCCCCCTTAATGTACAATAACCCTCCTTCTACTTGGTTTTCCATGCCTTATATTTGTTAATGAAACCAGCTCATTTATTGTGTAGATTTTCCCACATTGTGGATGTGGCAGACTACTTTTTATGGTGGTCATATATTAGGTTGGTACAAAAGTAATTGTGGTTTAAAAGGTTAAAAATAATTGCAAAAACCGCAATTGCTTTTGCACCAACCTAATATTACTCCATTCTCCATAGTTTTTGTCAGCCAATGTGAGGCTCGATTAAATTCAGGTCTGTTTTTACCACCACAGCGCTTCACGGGTGGTGCTGAGTATTTCCTGTTGCATCACATCAGGAAGTACTTCCTGTCTGTGTCTTTCTCTCAGTGTTGATGAAATTGACAGTGACCATCCACTATCATGTTCCTCATTAGCCTTTCACTCAACAGTTTGGGAACCCACTGGTAACCACTGTCTAGTTCTGTTATTTCATTAAAGGTTGCAGAATTATATCACACTGTATCATAATTGTTATCTGTCAGCTTTCTCTAAAAGACTCTGAATTCCTAGAGGGTACGAACATGTTTTCCTTCTCTCTATCCTCAATAGTTTTGTCTGTTAAATGAATGAACACATATTCTACGATTACGTTGTTAATGTGTGTGTTTTCAGGCTCCCTAGTTATTGTCAGAGGCTTCTTGGGCCACGTGTCACTTCCATACACCTGCCCAGAACTCTGGAGATACATTTTGGTGATGAGTAGGCACTCCCTATTGATGATGAGGCAGGCACTGCCTGACTTCCAGGGCAAGGGTAACACGAGGTGCCAAAGTTCTGCATCCTTCTCCCTGGATATAACTCTTTCTTTTCCCTGACTTCCTCTTTTCCTCCTGCCACTCTGAGGATTCTGTGGCTCTTGTTCCTTAGGTTGCCTCTTCACTGTTCAAGTTCCCCAAGCTTCTGTCCTCAAGGCGCCACTCTTCTTTCACTGCACCTTTAATCTTTGTGATGTCCTCCACTGCCCCACATGGCCTCAAGAACCACATGCGTGCTCATGTTTCCCAAATCTCATTCTCCTTCCCCAGCATCCACCTAAGTCCCTGCCTATGAGTAAGTCCTACCTGGAAGCCTTACAGTCAACTCAAAAAACTCATTATCTGTCTTCAAAAAACAAAGAACAATACTAAGAACAAAAGCACTCCTGCAGTTACTCCTTCCAGTTTCAGGTAACGGTGTCTCCACCCACCTTGCCTTCCACCTGATTGCCCAAGCCCGGGGTCTGACTTCTTTGCCTACACTTCCCACACTCAAACAGCCACAAAATCCTGTCCGTTCTACCCAACATCTTTCTCTCTGTTCTAGTCTCGCCATTGCCACTGCCACTGCCCTTGCCCAGCCCTTTCTCAGCTCTCACCCGGACCTGTTGCAATGGCCCCCTAGTTGGTCTCCTGTCTCCAGCGTCTGTCCTAATACTCCTCATCACTACTGCCCCCAACAAAGTTCTCTAGCTAACTGTGTCAGCTCCCCGCATAAATTCTGAGAAAGCTCTCCATCACTTGTAAAAGAAAGTTCAAACTCTCATCCTTGTGTACAAGCCTCTCCGTAACCTAGTCCCAGCTCACTTCTCCAGTTTCGTGGTGTAACACCACCCATCCCCATTGTTTTAGGGTCTGACAAAATTAAGGAAGTCCCTCCCGCTCCCCGGGCCAGAATAAAATTTGATTCTTCTGTTCATGATGCAGTAAGTGTTGCAGTAAGATAGAAATGTTCTCTCTCTCTCTCTCTCTCTCTCTCTCTCTCTCTCTCTCTTTTTCCTGTTGTAAATGAAATCCCAAACACTATGCAGATAGTACCTGTCTTGCTTTAAGACTGCTGCAGTCAGGCTGCTTCCATAGTCTCAGCAGCCCTGCCCCAGAGCTGACAGGGCTCAGAGCACCGAGGGGTGTGATCCACAGCTGAGCCCCTGCGGGTGACTGTTCCAGGAAAGGCGGAAGGACATTCTGACCCCTGGTTACGCTTCTGCGTCCATGGCAATAGTCAGCCTCCACTTTATTCTACATTATTTGTGATACTAAGGGAGGCAGGTCTTCACAAGTTTTGAGAAGTGTATCAAAGACCAAAGATTTGTAAACAAAGAGGCATTAGAAAGGGGGTGGGATTTATAAGTGTGTCCCTACTTCTCTTTTAGCCTGTCTTGGGCCAAGCTGACTCTGAGATATGCACTCAAATGGAGCAGAGAATAGTAGGTGACAGTCACAGACTGTCAATCTCATCTGCTTCCCATGAGAAGCGAACAGTGGGATGTTGTGGGACTGCTCACATGGGGGATTTTCCTGGGGGGTTTACCATGACCCATGAACCCTACATTTTAGCTACACTGGACTACTCACAGTTTCCAGAATATATGTGCACTTTCATGCCATTTGCGTCATTTTGAATGTACTATTTCTTTGCTCCAGTTCTTACAAGTGTCACCTTTTCTCTCTAGCTTAATGTTTTCCTCCCCCAGAAGTGAACCTGATGGCTTCTTCTTATGTATAACGCTTTATACATAATTCTGTCTTACGTTTATCACCTTATAGATATTTGTTCACATACCTGCCCCTCTGCTAAACTCTGCACTCAGACCATGAAAAGGTTTTAAGTATAATTCTATATATATTACCTAATATTACAATGATTGGCAAAATTGAATGGAACTGAGGCTTCGCCTAGATAGGCTTTAGCTAGACAGAGCAAAAAATGATCTTTTATGATCTGAGGTTCATATATTAGACTTTATCTGCTTTGCGTGAATAAAGTGGGAAGCACATTATCAACCTGAAGGTTTTAGTAGTAATCATTTTCAAAGGGGCATTCTATTGGGAAAAGAAGAATTTATATTTAAGACAAGGCAAATTAATGAATATTAACTTGTTTCAAAGCCCATGGTAGATCATTGTTGAAGAATTTCTTAATAAGGCATAGAATAGAGGTAGAAGAGCTCATTCATAGCTGAATGCTGAGGTCCCAAAGTAATTTAATATCCCTGTAGAATTGAAAATGTGAATCATGCTTTGGATAGGAGGAAGCAGGAAAGTGTCTATAATTTGGTGGATTGTTTTCAAGGCAGCAAGAAGTGACTGCCTCTACTAGCACCCATTGTCAGGATAGTACTCTCCTTGAATTTTTCAAGATCAAGATGGCATAAAACCCTCATAACAAGTGAGCAGAGTTTGTGAGCAGAAAGGCAAAGAAGTTAATAGCTATTAATATTAATAGATGTAAATATCAGTGCAGGCCTCATTTATGATTGTGCTCTCTCTTTGAATTGTCCTAATCTAACGATTATACCAGACCTCCATTACTTAAGTCCCATAAGTAGATGACCACGCTAGCCAGTCAGAGTCAATTTCTAGTGCCAACCCATAAAAATCAATACTTTTTCACTTTTAAAGATCATTTGTGAGGGAAGATCTGATAGTCTCACTTTGTATCTCAAAGCTTTAAGATATTCTAAGGCGGGACCACACTTTAAACATGGGGTCTGTCTAGTTGACAGCAACGCAAAGTCTTATACCTTTTAATGGTCACAGGATGTTAGCTATAGAGGAGACCTTGGCCTCCTTGTTGAATAGACAGAGAAACGGAGATCCCATGAAGCCTTCTGATTCAGCCTAGGCCAGCTGGAGGCAGACAATGAGCCCAGCATCCCTCACTTGGTGTTGCTCTCCTCCCAACCTCCTCTCTCTCTGAGCTCTGAGCAGTTGCTGTGTCATTAAGGGAGCCTCAGGCCAAGCACTTTCACGTGAACATCCACTCCCTTATAGAGAGCTCAGTAGGGAGCGAGGAAGGGAGCCCGATGCACAATGCCTGTGGCTGAGCTTCTGTTGTCTAGGGAGGTCTTTGTGGTGTCTTGATGGTCACCAAAACACCGACTCTTCTATATTTGTTTCTATTTTGAAAGTAGTTAGTTCCCAGATAGTTGACAGGTGGGTTTGTCTTTACTGTGTAACCCTCTATTGTTCTCTGCAGTCAGCCAATATCTTTGAGATTCTTCCATGAGCCAGACTTGAATGCTGAGAGAACCAAGATGCATAAGACACTGAACTTGCCCTCAAAGAACTGATAGTCCACTGGGGTCTGTTGTCCACATCTCCTTTTTCTCACTATATTCCCAAAAGAAAAGAAACAAAATGGCAGAGTACACAGTGAAATGATCTTCTCTTTCAATAATGCAATGAAATTAGGATTCATCTAAGAAAACTGAAGTAGTGAAAAGAACATGAAATTTGAAGTCACATACCCAGGATCAAATCTTACGGTCCCATTTATTAGCTGTGTGACCTTGGAGAAATTACTTAACTTCTCTGAGTCTCATTCATATGGATGAGTATATCTACTTGATGAATTTTTCAAAATGATCAAATGCGATTATTTATGTAAAAAGCAATAGCACAGTGTCTGGCATTCATTCATTTATTTAATAAATATTTGTGGAGGACCTACTATGTGCCAGACATAGTTGTAGGCCCTCATAGAACATATTCTATAAACATTCATACACCTAAGAAAAAAGGAACAAATACCACCTTTCTGCCCATTACCTTTATTATCTTTTCAGTGGACACAGAAAGCAGCCCCTCCACTATGTACTAGCGACCATTGTGAAAGTGATGATCAAGAAATTTGCTAGCCATATTAGACCCCATTACCGTTGATATTTTGTGAGAGTCCCTCACCTTCCTTAGACTTGAGAATTTGCCTTCCTCTGACATGTTTTCTGCTCTCTCCTAGTGTCAATATGTATACTTGCATCAGTGTGTAAGAGATGTGCTCAGAGCAAGGAAGCTACGGAGTGAACAAGAAAACCCCTTGTTTCCAATCTATGAAAATGTGAATCCAGAGTATCACAGAGGTAGGAGCTTTTTATAGTTAAAAGTTTGAGTGAAAAAACCTGAATGTGTAACAGTAGAGGACGAAGTACACCCTGGTGCATTCACTGAACAGAATACAATGTAGTCATTAAAAATGATATTTTTGAGGGTAATAACATGGATATTCTTATAAATAAGTAAGAAAAGCAGAATGTAGAACAAACAAAACAGCACCTGAGGGGAAATGACTGAAACGGCATATACCAGAATAGTAAAACAAATTTCTCTGAGCAACAAAATGTGGTTTTTCATCTACTTTATATGGTTTTTAAATTTTCTAGAACAAGCAGGTGACATTTTTTTAAATAAAACATTTATTAGGAAAAGGTATAAACTTTATAAGGCACTGCTTTGATCAGACAATAATTATCTGAAAAATGAAGGGTCTGCATGCCTTTTCTTACTCTGGACCATCATTCGACTTAATTTAACAACATCAGCTAAATTGTAAATTTGAAGTTACATTGTATTAGTGATTTATTACCACCTCACAAACTACCCCAAAACTTAGCATCTTCACTCAACATTTATTTATTACCTCACAGTTTCTGTAGATCAGGAATTTGGGAGGGGCTTAGCTGAGTGGTTCTGCCCAGGGTCTGTCATGAGGTTGCACAGTCAAGACATTGGCCAGGTCTGCCATCATCTGAAGGCTTGACTGGGGCTGCAGGATTCACTGTAAGATGCCTCGCTCACATGGCTCTTGGCAGAGGTCACAGTTCTTTGCCACATGGACCTATATCCATCTATAGATTAGACTTTTTTTTTGACAAACATTATTGCAGAGCTATTTTATCTCCATTTCTAAATGATCTTCCATTTTATTTAGTTCTCTGCACTCTCTATACCCACCCACCTAGTCAGTATGTTAAATAGTTAATAAAGTGTAAAACACAAATACGTAAGAGAGCTGCTATTGAAAGGAGTCCTTTGTAAATCACGTAATCCTTTTGTATTATAAATAATTACCCCTTAATTTATCTGTATAGTAAATTAAGGTTTTTGCATGTCAGATTCTTTTAAGAAGCTCTAGGAAGGAGGGAGCTCCTGGGATCTTGGAGTTTCCTTTGTCTTGTTTTGACATGTTTGAGAGTCTTTTTTTTTAGAGTAATCCTGGGTGCTCCTGAAGGAAGTTCACTGTGGTATGGTTAGCTTCAAGCATCTGAAAGTAGGATTCAGGTCCTAGCTCTGGAACTAACTAGCATTAACAAGCTGTATGTGAGGTATTCTGTCTCTCTGGACCTATGGGCTCATCTGTAAAACCAGAGGGGATGCACTAGAATCACTAGGCTTTTCCAATTCTAGATGGCTCTGAATGTAATGAACAGGCCCCCACAGCGATGGTCTCCTCCTAAACTGTATTGAGTTTTAGTCATTTCTGCTAGTCTTTCCCACTTGTAATTTTCATAAACAGAGCAAACAACTATGACACGCCCCACTACACTCTCTAATTACAGTATCCTTCCTTTCAGATGCGGGCTATTCAATGCATTAAGAATGTACCCGAACATCTCCTGGATAAAAGCTATTCACTGTGTGATGTAAAAAAAAACAAAACTCGCTTCATGCCCTATAGAGGTGCCAGCTATTTCTATTGATAGTATACATAATTTATTAATCTGGAGAATTTAAAAGAATTTACGTAATTTAAAGGTAACAGATATTATTGTATATAGTTGTATTTTGTAGTTTCTTCTGTAAATATGTATTTTTTCATAATGTTTAATATTAAGCTTTATATAATACTATTTTTCCACACTAAAGTGTTCCTGGGTTGTTCTACATGAACAAATTCAGCCTGTATGACAGGACTACGTAAATGTGTATGGAGGGGGTTGCGGAGTCAATCCCAGGGGCCATGTTTTTTATCGCTGTTCATGATAACTGGACAGGATAAAGGGCAGGGCTGGAGAGAGCATATAGTATGGCTGGCTTTGCTGCACTTCTGTCCATTGAATCTTGGGATCCAAAGATGATCCAAATGCTATTTGGACAAATACAGCAGTCAAGAAAAGGCTTGGAAAGAGTGGAAGAGGTGAAGCAGGACCAAGCTGAAGGATGTGGTTGTGCCAAAACTAGTTCCTCTCCCCTTTCTCCTGCCAGAGATGCAGGCCAAGTGGCTAGCGTAGGGGCCGTGTAACTTGCAGTGCACGGCCAGGCTGCAGGGTTGACGGTTCTGGTAAAGACGGATCCAAACAGAAGTGATGAATTCCTTATGTCAAGAAGAATGCCACCTGTACCTCTGATTGGAAACATGATCAACATGCAGAGCCCCATCCATCGTGATGGATTATTTCAGTGAGGAGTGTGAACACGCACCCTTCCTGTAATGGATGTGGGTCAATGGGCACACACTCGTTGTTGTCTTATTTCCAGTGGGCTGCATTCCTGGAAAAGTCAAAATTAGGCCAGTCATACTTGGTTTTCCCATTAAAAGGAGATTGTGGTGGCAGATTATACTCCTGATCAAAGGACCCAGTGTCAACATTTTTAGAGAAATGTCCACAAACATCATATATCGTTAATTTTAAACAATAATAAACAACAAAACCAAAAACTCAGCAGTGCTTAGTGTAAAATTTTCCAAAAGACTCTTTTAGTAAATCACTGAGGTCAGAATATCCAGTAGCCACCTTAAGTTACATTTGATATAAGAGGCACTGCATACTCTACCAAGTTTATCTTCAGTATTTGTGCCTGTTGTGACTCTAATAAATTTCAGTGAGTTAGAAAGTCGGCATCGTCCCCGTCAAGGTCCAGTTCTGAGAGCTGATAAGTTAAAAGGTATCTGGATGGAATCCTCCTGACTACCCGAGAAATGATCTAGGAAAATTGGCCCTTTTCTCACATAAATTTCTCTGTAAGAAACTTAAGAATTAGAGATCAAGTTTGTTGATCTCATAGCTTTATTACAAAAGGAGCATATTTCTTTTCAAAGTACATATTTTTGCTATGTACCATAAAGTCTCATAAATAATATAATGGGTATAGTTGGTTGGCATAGTAATTGAAAATCATTAAATATATCCAAAATAGTTATTTAGTTATGTAAAGCCACAGCCGAACCGGAATTGTTTCCAGGGCTATTTGAAGTGTATAAAAAACAGGGGAAAACTATAAGAATGAATGTGAAGAGTAATAGGAGGGTTCCAAGTTTTCAGTTTCATTGTGTTCAACGCCCCTGTGAAATGACAGTATCAGCCTTTGATTCTGCTTCAGGGAACTAGGTGGATCTTCTAAGAATGAAAGAAACAACATATATGTACGTGTTGCAGATGTACAAACGGGGAGAAAACAGAGGTCAGAGATTTATGAGATGTAGTGTCTATTAGGAATAACTTTCTCTACATTAAAAGGTAAAAGCAAGAGAAAAATAAAACAGAATTCTTAACTAACGTTGCTCAGTGCAAAGCACATTATTAATACATGGAAAGGAAAATTCACTTTGGCTTTTTATTCACTCAGAAAACTTTTAGTAAGTGCCTGCAACCTACCAGGCAGTGTCCTAGAAACTCCACGTTTCTACTCGTGTAAAGAGAATGCATCACAATAACAAAGTTAGGGTTGTTACTATTTTCAGGTAAGCTTGAAAGAGGGCCTCAGTTATGCAGCTCAACAACCAAACCAGTCCAGGGCAGCTGGCAGCCTGCTCCAGGACCCCCTGGCAAGTGCTGATGCTGTTTCCGTAGCAAGCCACTGGATCTAGAAGAGAGAATAATTAATTGCACAAACCAAGAATTAAAACCATAAAAACCTGCACATCTGTAACAGTAAATAACACTCACGTAGTCTGGTGTATCTGGGGCGGAATCAGTGTTATGGAAATGGACATCACAAGGGAAAACTGTTTGTTCTTTTGGTCTAATCCAGGAAATATTTATTCTTACCCTCCACCTATCTAATTTTAAATCTCCTTAGCAACAAATATTTCACTATCTTCCCTCCCACCGCCACCAAAGACTACATACGTAACTTACCTAGTGAATCTATTTATTAAATTTAGGAGGGGGGGAAGGTTTCTTTGACATTCAGCTCAATTGGATGTATTTAATTTAATCCCATCATGTGCTCTATCTTGGTAAACACTCCATTTCCTGTCGTGGTGAGCATCCTGTCTGTGCACCTGTGCAGTACAGTTTAATCATCCGTCTTCAAAGTGCTTTGGAGCTATTGAATCTTGGGAGATGCCCGTCTTGCATCTTAAAAATTATTTACCCAAGTTCTTTATAATTAACTCCTTTAATCTCCGCTCATTAAGTCAATTTCGTGTTATCATTCTGTTGTTCTCTGGATAGCAGCCAATTTTTCAGTTCTTGAATCTGATTTTTCTAAGACTCATTGCCCTGTCTGGGCCGGCACAGATTTGTCCTGAGTAATTTACCATTCCCTTAACGGTTCTGAGTTTCTCGTTTTCACTACTTGTCCTCTTCTCCCTTTTGAATATGTTTGCTTTCCTGGTCAAATGTGATTTTGTTTTCCGTTCATCTTATCTCCTCCTGTCCATTAGTATTTCACAGCCTTTTTAGGCTCCACCTTGTAGAAGAAATGACCATGATTTCACTTTTAAATACTAAAATGACCTCTGCACACAGACACTTGGGGGAGGGGGTCAGTTTTATTTGGGAGTGTCTTTAATTACTTTTGTTATGACCTTTTGGAAGACAACCCAAAATGACATGTGAAAATAATGTGATACCACTAAGCACATGTCCAACAATACAAAAATAGGCCTCACATGTTACACTTAACAGTCTGATTCTCTTGCCTTGGTGTCTCAGGAACCAATTTCGTATATTAAACATTCTTCTTACCTTTTGCAAGAAACTTATTAGCCATATACTAAATTTGCCTTCACTTGGCTTTCCTGGGCCCTTGAGGTTGGAATCCTGAAATCATAAACCTGCCAGATCTGTATGACAGTGAATGGTAAGATCTGAGTCCCAACTCTGGGATGCTCCAGAGTGAAGTTCACACATACGAGCCAGACCAAACTTGACCTGGTGAAAAAAAAATAGGTAATATTTTTTTGAGGTAGCGATTCAACGACTTTCCAGTTCCATTTCATTGAGGAAATGAAAGTAATTGATCAGCCAAGACAAATATTGGCAAGAAGGAATGGTTCATCTACCCTCCCTCCGGAGCTGTGAGGCAAGCCCTCCAACCCTACCCCATTCCTACCAAGTCAGAGCGGAAAAGGCCTATCAACCCTAATGCCCTAAGTTTCTGAGTATTTTCAACTGTAGATTGCAAATTACATCTAGTATCCAAAGAATGTTTCACATCAAAGGAAAATCCATAAACCATGACTGTTGAAAGCAAGTGAAATGATGCAGATAAGGGGAAATATTTGAAAAGGCGATCTAACCAGATGTCATCAGGAAAAGAAAATGACATCCTTTCCATGTGTCCAGACTGTCCTTTGAAAATGTTATGTTTCTATTAGGACCTATCATCCTTTTGAGGTTTCACTTTGATCACTGGCCGGATGATTTAGCTGATTAAGCAATTGAATTGATTCATTTAGTTTTGTAAATTGACCAGGTGTTTGACTAAATTGACTGAGTTTGGAGTTCTGAACACACTACCTTAGATTCTTGTGGTAGATGAGGCCTTTGAAAATATTTGGCCATTTTAGTTAAAATGCAGGGTATCATTTGATGCAGCCTTGATAATAGCAAAAATCTGTGCTGTTCTAAAAATGCTACTAGTAATGGAAATATTTCTGACTAAAAGAATATTCTTGACTTGTAGGGAGGCTCCCTAGGAATAAATGTATACAATAAAAATTATTTTTTTAAAGGTTGTCTATATAGATACATTCATAAAATAAGGAAATTGTTGGTGAATGCTCCTAAAATAGAGGCTTATGTAATGGAAATAAAAGAAATCTATTAACAGATTTACCAAACATTATTTTTATAACCTATATGCCAATGTACATGATCTTATATAACAAAATAAGTTGTTCAAAACTGTGAATAATGTCAGACAAATGTAATGTGTCCTTTCTAGAATATTCACAAGAAAGGTTAGTTATGGCTGTTTTCTGCCTTATGTAATTTCTTTTAAGAAATACTGTCTTCACCCTAAGAGTAAGCTTTGTGTTATGTTTCAGATACTGTATTTTAATAACTGAGTAAGTAGATAAGCATCCCAACAAGAAAGGAGCATATGCAATTGTGGCTTTAGGAGTTTATAGTAGAGTTGGACAGAGTTCCATCTGCAAACTAGTGGGAGAGTCTGCAGTAGCCTTCGTGAAATTTCCTAGTCTCAGCCACACTGACACACGGGTGCACGAATGTTGTTATCTGAAGAGTTCTTGATCTGTGGTCTTCCAGCGGGACTCATCAGGCTTATAAATTCTGCAACGACAAGGCCTAAGTCTTTCATCTCTTCTCTCCTCCTACCTTGTAGAAATTAGTGCACAACTCATAGATATTCAACATACACTTTTGGAGTGGAAATTGCTCCTGGCCTGATACTTTGGATGGTAGGTAGGTTGTCAGTGTCTAATAACGCTATTGTCCATTGAGGTTCAGCTGATGGTTCTTTGATTTGTGTGAAGCTTAAATAAATAATGTAAATAAATCCAGCAACTGAACTCCTTATGTTCTATAATAGAGCACTTTTATGTTTTTAATATCATGTATTCTTTCTTTGCAAATCTGGTTATTTAAAATGGCAGGAGATGATTTTATTTTTTCATACTGTAGTACCTTGCAACAGTGTGGTGTTTCTAACCAACTCAATTTGAACAAAGAACTTCATTGGTCTTCTTATTTAAATTATGTATTTGCTTAATATATTTTCATATCTATAACTGTGGTTTAAAAAAATCTATAAAGTATCTTACGCACCTTCTCGCTAGTACAGGAATAAAACTGCTATTTGTTGAAGTAAAGTGTCCTGTCTTCTATTCACCTGTTTCTCATTTATTAATTTCTGTCACCCTTCTGCTCAGGAGAAAGGTCACAAGTGACTGCTTTTAAATGAGAAAAATTTCCCAGGCCATTATCATAAAGAACACAGTTTTCTTAACCTTTACTCCTGTGGGTGCTGAGTTGATTGCCTAGGGTATTAAGTACAGAGAATAAACTCTCTGGTTGACTGTCTCCAACTAAATTCTTGGTTTTAATTCTTTAGTTCATTACTAACCAAAATGTCATCTCTTACCAACAGTGCTGGTGTATTCTCAGAGGTGCTGCCCCAGCTGGGTCACTATGAGCTCTTCACACATTGGTGGGCAGTGTGACATTTGATAAAGAGCTGCTGTGCCGATTTCCAGAATTATTATATTGCCCTTTTACCTTTTTCATATTTCAGTTGAAAGATCAGTGTCCTTCACCACTTCAGTATTTCATTTTTCTACGACTTACAGAAATCTTTGTTTTTTAAAAAAAATATGCAATCCTAGATTGTATATTAAATCAAAGTAATCCTTTTAACACAGTTCCTGGATTCAAATAATTAGGCTAACAAAATAATTTGACCTATGAGGCTGCACTTTTTTTTTTTTCCAAAGTAGCTCTGTGTTTCATGGAATTTCCTCTTAAAGAAAAGGAATATTACAATTCGAAATGATCACTTAGTAATTTTGCTGATACATCCTTCACAATCATAAAATGTTAGAACTAGAAAGGCCACCTTAGGGATGAACAATGAAGGAAGCCAAAACCCAAGTTTACAAGTGACACAGCAAAATGGGACAATGCTGGAATTGAACTTGGTCATCCTACTACTTACAGGAAGGACCTGTCTACATGTAAATACAGACAAATATGAAAGCTGCTCAGAAGCCAGTGAATGCAGCAGCCAACTCCAACACTGAGACAGAACCTTCAGTAGAACTTCCAACATTTTGTGTGATTGTTCCTTTCATTTTTGTATCTCATACGTCTGGAGACATCCGTTTGTTAAACAAATTTCAGACTGTATTTTCAAGTACCTTAGCAAAAGTCATCACAATCTTAAAGTTGAAATATTATTGAATAGAAAAGGAGAGAACATGATTTTCTAATACAATACTATTATGAAACTTATTAAAGTTAATTAAACCAAACCACCTGAAATCCAGAAGAGATTCTACAGCTAGATTTTGAAAGAATTGGCAAGGCATTTGATGTTGCCAATAAAAGGAACATTCGTAACAGAAGGGTAAAAATTAATTGGTAAAATTCAAGCTCGAGTAACTGAGAAAACCTTGTAGGGATGGTTGTATGTATGAGTTAATAAACATTTATCTCCTCACCAAAGGAGGTAACAAATCCCAAACGTCATACACGCTAAAATATTTCCCCAACCCAGTAGCTCTCAAGGAAAATTTTACAATTCTAGTAGAGAATGGTTGATCTGAGTAGAACTTGCCTTTTTCTCTGGGGGTTATTGTAATGATGCAAGAACTTCTATGTAAATTACTTTTGTCTGCTCTTAGAGTCCTTGACCCCAGAAACAAACTTTGCATCTATTTCAGTCTTTTAGGAAGAGCTAGCAATGAAATGATTCCTGGCTCTGCTATCCTACTGCATGCCTTTGGTGGCCAAGAATGTTCTATGTCTTAGGGCTTGCCAAGGAGCTAAGGCAAGAATCAACAATCACAAAAATCAAAAACAAGAGACTGACAATACAACCATAGAAACAAAGGGCATTAAGAGTGGAAAAGTTCAGAAGCCTAAATTCAACCTCAATCAGAACATACCATTGTAAGACATATAAAGTAAAATTTTAAGCCATATTTCATTCCTAAAGAACTTTCGGCCAGATGTCTCAGTTGGTTAGAGCACGAGCTCTGAACAACAGGGTTGCCAGTTCGATTCCCACATGGGCCAGTGAGCTACACCCTCCACAATTAGATTGAAGACAACGAGCTGCTGCTGAGTTTCCGGAGGGGCAGCCGGCTGGTTCAGTTGGGTAGAGCACGAGCTGTTAACAACAAGGTTGCTGGTTCAGTTCCTTCCATGGGATGGTGGGCTGCACCCTCTGCAACCAAGATTGAAAACGGCGACTGGACTTGGAGCTGAGCTGCGCCCTCCCCAATTAGATTGAAGGACAATGACTTGGAGCTGATGGGACTTGGAGGGACACATTATTCCCCAATAAAAAATTTTTGGAAAAAAAAAGAACTTTCCAATGATCCCTGACCCAGTCTTTACCCAAATAGTAGATGTTCCTTCCCCACTCGTGACATATGGCTGGGGAAGGAGATAAATGTCTACATGCAAAGAATAACACATCAGCAATAAATAAAGGTGAACCAGGACAGAAGAGAAATAAAGTAAAGGATCTTGCTTCGATGGAAGACTGAGGAGAAGACAACGGGGGAATAAAATTAAAGGAATCTGAAGGAACTATTGAGTCTTAGATCTCTTGTAGTAGCAGAGGATTTTCAAATTTAACCCATGAGGAAGACATTCCAAGTCCCATTTAAAGTGTTACAGAAGGGTACGGCATGTTTAACCTCTAGGATGGTCACTAAAAGTTGTGATATCTAGACAGTGCTTTTTACTTTTAAAAAGTGTCGATGTAAGAAACGTCCAACCTGTAGCAATTTTTTACACTACCTTAGTTGAGCCAAAATGACCACATATGCCAGGGAGTACAATCTCAAGTGCTCCTCAGAATAGCCGTTTTGAAACTTCTTTTATGCATTCGAAGTTAAAGAGGGAATGTAAGGAAGATTACTTATGTGGAGGTGAGGAAAAGCGAGGTGGGGATGGGATTACAGGATAGTTAACAAGCTTCTGTGCTCTCTTGAGGGTGGTTAAGGCTTTTTTCAAAGGTATGTTAACCTAGATGCACTGAAACAATGGACAGGGCTTGCTTAGGACAACAATAAACCTTTTACTAAACAAGGTGTATGCCCGGGGTGTGACTACCCACTATGACCTGCCCAGTTAGGAATTTATGATCAGATCACCCTGTGAGGTTAGTTTCCACAGAACCCCTTTCTTTGTCCACAAAAACATTTAAGGTTATTATCTTATTGAGTGCCTTCAACTGCAATATAATACAGATTACTGAATGTCCCACTTTATAGATAAGAAAGTAGAGGTACAGAGAAGACCAAGGTAGTGCCGAAAATTTTAGCAGAAGAATAGGAATAGCTAAAGCATATTAAGTGCTAACTGTGTATTAAATGCTCTCTATGTATCATCTCATTTAGTTCTTCATACACCCTAGTTATTAGACTTATAGAAAGATAAGGAAACTAAAGCTTAGAGACAGTAATGTGCCCAAGGCCATACAGTGCCAAAGCTCAGCTTCCAATCGGAATCCTTCTGACTTCAGACTGTGACCACATAACCTCTGCACTAATGGATCTCAAAGTCTGGTCCCCAGCCAGCAGCATGGGCATCACCTGGAACCTTGTCAGAAGTGCAAATTCTCAGACCTACATCCCTCAGTCTAACCAAATCTGAAACCCTGAGCGAGGGGCCCAGTAACCTGTTTTAATAAGCTCCCGCCTCCCCCGCCAGATGATTCAGATGTATGATATTCCACATGGAGTTTAGGCAGCCTCTCTGCTATGTAGCTTCTCATCAGTCAAATCTAACTTGTCTAGAAGAAACTCTGTCAAACCCGATTTGACCAAGAGGAATAGTAATGTGTAATATTTTTTGAATGCCAGCAAATACTAAGCACTTAATAAATGTTAGCTACTATTATGATTATGTGCCAGGTACTGTTCTAAACTGCCTTACCTACACTATCTTTTAATCTTCCCCAAATTAAATAAGCTGAGGACCGCAAGTATTCCCATTCCACAGATGAATAAACTGAGGCTGAGAGAGAATATCTTGCCCTAGGCCACATGGCTAGCAAATGCCACTTTGAACACGGACAGTGTAATTCTAGAGTCTGTGTTCTTAACTGCTTCATGTATCATAAGTTGAAGAAAAGGTTGATTAAGCACCACAGCGTAAATTAAAGTAAACTTTGGGCTTCCAGCGTTCAATTCAGTTTTGCAGGTTCATATGTGCTTCAAATCACTTCCTGCTACACTTACCCTATTGACTCTTGCCAAAAGTCCTATTAGTCCATTAGCCCTGATGTTGATGGACCTCGCAGCATTTTAGACTAAATGTGACAGCAGTCACCCATTCTAAATTCATCCCATCTGTTCCCTCTGGGGCCCAGGAACATGCTGATAAACAATTCTCCAAGTAACAGTAAATTCTTAGGGCAAAGGGACAGTGATTGTCTCATGAACAACTGGCATGTCAACTCAGAATGGTAGACACAAAGAAAGAGAAGTCGCCACAAAGAGGAATCCACAAGTAAGATGGAAGAAAGGGACACCGAGAGACAGCTCCCAACTCGCAGACAGTCTATAAAAATCAGGACCAAATGACTGCTGAGCCATTTGGGGAAAGGAGAAGAAAAACCAGGCTCTACAACACTGTTCAGAGCAAGCGTGTCCTCCTTTAGTCTTCTCTAGAAAAAGTATAGTTTCTTTAACCAATCCTCAGATGACAGCGAGGCAGGTTAGTCAGCAGGACTCCAGGCAGTCAGGAATTTCCAGGTACAATGGACAAGGACAGTCTATCTACAAGGCCATAGCCCTGGGAAACATCATTAGCACAGGACAGCGGGTTTGTTCCACAAAGGCTTCTCCAAAGCCTCCTCAAGGCTGAGAATTTGATAAAACAATACCAATAGATGTCAGCTTTTCTCCTTAGATACACAAGAAGCAGTATAAAAACAGAAGTCTTTGCTTTAGCCGGTGGGCATCCAAGCTTCAGGTACCCCTTCCCGCTCGGGAGCCATAACTCTTTGCTTTAATAAACTATCCTCTTCTGCAACCCCTGGCCTCTCTAGTCCATGCCCCATTCTTCGGTTCCACGAGA
This sequence comes from Rhinolophus sinicus, assembly GCF_057876585.1. Taxonomy (NCBI): domain Eukaryota; kingdom Metazoa; phylum Chordata; class Mammalia; order Chiroptera; family Rhinolophidae; genus Rhinolophus; species Rhinolophus sinicus. The sequence continues at coordinate 68,269,091 of NC_142501.1, read as the reverse complement.
CTACGATCCCGGTGCGCGCACACACACACACACACGCACACACACACTAGAAATCCTACATCGACAGTTTCCAATCTTCAAACCACCCTGGAAAATACAGCAGCCAAATTAACACAGTACTAGTAAGGCTCCAACACCACTTTTGTGCATTTCAATCTATCTTTTGCCAAAATAGGATTTAGAACTCATAAAATTTAAGCAATACTTTTTGAGTTTTAAAAAAGTGAGGTAAAAAAATGAGGTGATAGTTTTCTTATATTGACAAATTGGCTGTGAACTTAATGTTCCTACAAAATGAGTCACTTGGATTGGAACATTAATTTATTTGAGCATTAGAGTCCACATTACTCTGAGAAAAGTGCCATTGCTCTCTCCGTACACAGATCATCTCAAAACAGTCCTGACTCTTGGCCATAGTAGTAATAGCTTTGGTTTCCTTCTCGACTTCCCATCCCAATTCTCAGATACTGGAGGTAGTAATGCCCCTTTGGAAGAGAGTTCAGTATGAGAATCCACCAGGCCACTCTTATTCCACCCACCCAGAGAGAGAAGTTGTTTCCTGAAACTCAGATTCAATGCGACCATATGCTCTGTATTAGAGACCATGTCTTTGTCAGAGAAAGTGGGTGAGACATGGCATCTTCAGGTTTGAATTAACCCACATGGTCCATAAGAACTGCAAGTACCTCATGGGGAGGAAAGCAGAGTGAGAGGAGCACACTCAGCTCTTGCAGGGGTGTTTGGTGTTGGCCCACGAGAGCCAAATATGAACTGTTCTGAACCAGTTGTTAAACACAGTCATTATTGAAAAGCAAATTACATTAAGCTTAGAATTTCATAAATTATATTAAAAACAAAGGTACTAAATACTAAAAACTCATCACTCTCTAATTATTTTACCAGATTTTATTATTATCTCTGCTCTTGGGGTTATTTTTGTCTACTGTATCCATATGCTTGAAATACCATATAATGGTGTCCTGTGCATCTCTTCCCAATGCCGAGTTCAGTGATGTCACATTGATAACTTGTAATCAGAGACAGAGGGTTTATTTACACCACAAAAATCAGCAAACCCTATGAATGAAGGCACTCCTCTCATCCCTGGCTGGGTGTCAAACGTTTACCAGCTCACCACTTCCCATCAGTAAACCTTTCCACCTCATACCCCCAAACACACACAAACACTGCACCCCGCTTACTCCATCAAGGGGTACAGCCATCAGCCTCATCATTTCATCCGATAATTATAAAAGGCAAAGTAAACCTCTCTGTAGAGTTGTTTGTTTTTTCCTTTTCAACTTTTCTTTTTTCTTTTTTTGGCTTGGAAGTTTTTATTCACACATTTATACTTCATCTGTTTCCTCTTTAAATTTCAGAGGAGATTTTAATTTTATAATAACACAGAATTGGTATTTAAGACATGCCGTCTCAGAAAGGAGAATTTTAGGAATTAATGCAGATACTGCAGTGTTTTGGGTTTCTCTTGGTCTCTGATGTAGGAGACATTGTGGAAAACCTCCCTGGGTATTCTCCTTCCTAAATGACTTTTATGTCCATGGTACTGGAGTCCAGTCATTAAAGACACTCCAAGGTTTCCTCTAGATTCCCAATTTCATTCACTTTAGAACTTCAGTTTCCCCTCTGTAGCCACAACACCATCCAAAAGGCTTTTGAGAGATTGTTAGGTTTGTTCATATATTTGGGGAAAGTGGTAGAAAAGGAAAACTGCTCAATTATCAGGGGCAAAGTATTTTTCACTTTTCATTGTCAAAATCAAATGTCACTGAACAGAAGCCCTCCACTCGATGAGTCCTCCCCAAGAAAAAGTCACCTAAAGGGGGCTAAAAAGAACAAATGTAAAGAACTGAATTCCTCCCTCGGCTTGCTGGTAGGACCGAAGGGGAATGGCGTGAGATGCTGGAAGGGAGCAGGAGGGAGCGGATGGTCCCTGTCAATCACTCTAGATGAGAAAGTAGCGATGACCTATGAATTGGAACTCTGAATTCATCGACAATCTGTAGTTTTCAGACTGCTCAGGGGTTCAGGTAAGGATGGACTGAGGAGTTAGGCGATTATAACATAGCTAACATTCATTGCGCACCTCCATTGTGCCAGGAACTCTGTTAAGCAGTAAGCAAGCATTTTGCATATATTATCTTTCCATACATTTTCTTACCGATTACCGTGACTAAAAGGCCCCTCCCCCCAAGAGTAAATACTCTCCTCAAAGTGTCTTTACACACTTCCAAGTAAGAGATTTAGACAATCTGGTTAATGATTGCAAACAAGCTTTAAAGGAAACAAATACTGCTTCATGGCTCCAACAAGATGAATTTTGTCGGAGATTCCAGAAAAAGCTGTTGGACAAACAAAACTGAGTTTATTAAATTTACAGCAGCAAGGGAGACTATCTTGACAAAGTCTTAGTACTCTCTCAAAAAGAGAAAGAAAGGAAAGGGTACAGAAGTTAGAGATTTGAACTCAAATGATTTAAGCTGTTCTTTTAAGGTTCAGAACTTAACTGGGACTGAGCCAAGTTCATAAGATAACAGTTGAGGATTGGTGAAGCAATGAGGTGAGAATCATGAGATAAGTCTTGATTAACTGTTGTCCTTAATAGTGAGCCTTCCCCCCTGATTTTGGAGTAAATCCCTGGTATTTTTGTAATACATTCTTTGAACTTCTCCAAAGACTTGTCCCTCTAAGGCAGGGGTGTCAAAACTGCGGCCTGCAGGCCAACTGCGGTCCGCAATCCATTAATTGGCCCGCAGCAAATTCCAAAAATATATTTAGTTTACTTAAATAAACCAGGTGAGGCAATATGTACTTCACCTCGAGTGAGTGGCCCAGCTGTTTGTGTATTTTACTGCATATGGCCCTTGGTAAAAAATGTTGAAAAAAGTTTGGACACCCCTGCTCTAGGGCATTATGGAAGCAAGATTCTTAGGAGTTACCTGTCTCCCATCCATCATAACAAGTAGGGTTTTTTCTTTAACCTTCATTTTATGGCATTCTACCTCTTTTAGAAACATTAGAACACTTAAGAGTTTCTTAATCTTTTGACCACTTTTCTTTGTTTTATTTACTGTAGAGATCAAGATCCTTAGTTATTTCCAAAACATTCCCCACCTCTTGCCATTGGTGTTAACTTTCCTATATCTACTATCTAGTGAGTTGAGAAGTCCTGGTGAATATAATGACTTCTGCCTTCTTGGTGAGTTTGGCTTGAGTAAAACCATCATTAGTCTATGACTGAGTTGAGATCTGTTTTTACATATCCAACCTGATAATTTCCTGGTTTTGTCTTCAGGTATGACACATCAACAAACAAGGTTAACTCTGGGTTTTCTAGAGGAATTTCTAATATATTTGTTCAGAGAAGAGGTTAGGCAGCCTCGAGTTACCCCTCTGGTAAAAGAAAGAAAGCAGCAGGATTTAAAGTATTACTACCAGAGAAGGAAATGTGTGAAGGAGAAAGTAATAGAATTTCATGAGAATTAAGGTTACCTGCTTAACTGTAGTGTCTTTTCGGTAAGCAAAAATGACTGTACATCATGAAGGACCACGAGTCGGAGGAAAACCCCAGTTAGCAGTATCCTTCACTGATTTAGCTGCAGCCTCTGTTATTACCCTGAGATGAGGCAGGTAGACTTTAGCCACTGGGTTAAGAGAAAAGTTATAGCAGGCTTTTCTCTGATAAAACCATGCAATTGAATCAAAACACCATGGACTTGTACAGATTGTTTATGCATGAATAAGTAGAAAGGTTTGAGATACCTAAATTGATCCAGGGTAAGAAGATGTTAAAAAGCTAGCTTTAAATCACAAAATGTTGTCTCACATTTAGGTTTCCAAAGAAGAGTTGTCATTACTGATAACAGTTAAATAACAAAGAGGTATTTTTAGAAAGGTTGGGAACTAACTGCCTGCAGTAGCTATAGGACCCAGGCATGCTCTTAATTGACGGAATTGTCTGAATGACTGGCCTGGGCAAGTTTTGAATGACTTTTAGTCTGTCCAAAGTGAGAGATTTACCTCGTTGGAGTAAACCTTGTCCTAGATGGTATAATTTGTTTTGAGAAAATTATAACATTCCTTCTAACTTAAAGTCCTTCCTGAGTTAAAATCCTTAAGAAGATAGAAGAAATCCAGAGAGCTCAACTCATCTTTAGAAACTAATGAGGTCATTCAAATATTGGGTAAGACTAGAATTTCAGGGAAATTTAAGGTCCATACTGGCCTAGTCAGGGACTTGTTAAAAAAGAGTAGGGGGGCAGCTGGGAGGCTCAGATGGTAGGAGCGCTGTGCTCCTAACGCTGAGGTCACCGGTTCAATTCCCACACGGGCCAGTGAGCTGCGCCCTCTACAGCCAGACTGAGAACAACGGCCTGACCTGGAGCTGGGCTGCCATAAGCTACCATGACCAGCCTGTGGCCAGCGTGCGAGCGGCCGGCGAGGGATACCATTGACTGACTGGCTCAGCTGGGTAGGACTTTGTCAGGAAAGCACAAGCAGGATTACCTATCTCAATCTAATCTAGGATAATACATGTTTGCTGTTTTAAGTTGCTAAATTTTAGGGTAATTTGAAAACAAATATAGCAACTTTCCTACCATTCACTTGTTTAAAGGGCAGCATATGATATTTAAGTACAAAAAGCACCATTAGCCTGTCTTTATTACAAATTTTCATTTTAGACCAAAATTGCAATATGTATTTGTTTATTCATTAACTTACACTTTTACCAGGTTTAACTATGCCCTGGATATATGATAAAAAGTTTAGATGCACACAGAAAGCACTTAAGAGTTAGTTGGTGTTTATTATTATATTTTTTGTCATTATGTACAAAAAGATCAATAAGATATATTTGTTGTCTTCTATATCTGAGGAGAATATATGGATTATATTCCATATATGGAGAATGAGTGGATTAACAGCCATACAACACATGATCAAATTTTATAATACATGTTCAATTCTTAAAATAACAGAGGTATGTACAAATACCTATGTGATCACAGAGGAGGAAGTGATTAGTTTTGCAGGTAGGATGAAGGGAGGAGGTCAGGCCTGAAAGGTAAGGCAAAATGCCCCAATACAGGAAAGGACATAGAAAACAAGATGTACAAAGGGCATAATGAATCTTGGGAGCATTCATCCATGCATTTACCCATCCAATACATACTTATTTAGCACCTTCATGTGTCAAGCACTGTGCCAGTGGTGAAAAAAAGTTTCACCAATATTGCCGACCCTCATGGATCTTATCATCTAATAGGAGAGTTAAATAGATGTATTTATGTGCTAGTAAACAAACAAATATATAAAAATCAGCAGCAAATAGGTACAAAAAAGAAAGCAGGGTAAAGAGGAGAAATCTACTTACATAGGACGGTTAAGGAAGGCTTCTAGAAAGGGTCAATATTTAAGCTCAGACCTAATGAATAAGAAAAAACATATATGTATAGATGATGAGAAGACAGACCTAAACCATGGGACAGAACCACATATGCACAGGCCGTGAGAAGAGAGCACAGCATGTCTGGAGGTAGGGCACGTGATGGGAATGTGGAGCTATTGGGAAAAGATGTTAAATGGTTTGATATACTTCAGTAAGTTTTCAGAAGAACAAACTGTCTGAGCCAGGTAAATGGTTCCCAAGCCATGTTGTCTGGTAGTAATTTTGTCCCATTATTTATTCTGTCACTGCATTGTCTGCCCATCACTAAGCTTGACACAGAAGTCTAAGAATGCATCCAGAGCATGGAACAGGTAAGGACAGGGGGTCAGAGATCTGAGAATCGCCATCTGAGATCCCCAGATGAGACCATTCAGAGGAAGGCAAGGTAAGTTATATCCTTGCCACAACATAGATCTAAAATACGTGGCTTCGGCATTGTAGCCAGGCAGCCAGCAATGAGGAAACAGATATTGCAAGATGGAAAACTAGACACCCTTGCTATGCTTTGACTAAGCATTAGGTAAAACTGTCACTAGTAGCTCACAACTTGGAAAGCAGGCCTGAAGCAATGGGGAAAGTGGGTAGAAAAAAGCAGAATGATGACATGCACTGTTTGATGTTTGTTAGTAAGGTGCTATGAAAAATAGTTGAAGTGAGACAAGAACTAATTTACAAAGAGGTAACACAGCTTTAGTCCAGGAGCTGTACCTGTGTCCTGCAGCCCAGCTGCTTCTGCGTTCCAAACAACAGAGAGATGACTTTGCAGTCTTCCTCAAATTACTCAGCTACAGGGGTAGCCGGTTAGCCCAGTTGGTTAGAGCGCGGTGCTAATAACACCAAGGTTGCCGGTTCGATCCCTGCATGGACCACTGTGAGCTGCGTCCTCCTTAAAAAAATTACTCAACTATAAAAAAGACTGCAACCTTACCATTTGCAACAAGATGGGTGGACCTAGAGGGTATTATGCTAAGTGAAATAAGTCAAAGAAAGATAAACACGAGATGACTTCACTTACTTCACTTATATGTGGAATCTAAACAACAAAATAAATGAAGAAACAAACAAAAACAAACACATAGATACAGAGAACACATTGGTGGTCTCCAGATGGCAGGGGAGTTGGAAGGGATGAGTGAGAACGTCAAGGGATTAAGATGTGCTATTGCCTGTTATAAAAATAGTCCTGGGGACGTGAAGTGCAGCATAGGGAATATAGTTGTGAACATTGTGATAACTATGGTATCAGATGGGTACTAGACTTACGGGGTGATCACTTCCTAAAGTACGTAAATGCCTAATCACTATGTTATACACTTGAAACTAATATAATATTGTATGTCAAGTGTAATTGAAAAGTAAATATTTTTTAGAGTCTCCAGGGGGCAGCCAGATGGCTCAGTTGGTTAGAGCGGAAGCTCTTAACAACAAGGTTGCCAGTTCAATTCACTCATGGGATGGTGGCTTGCGCCCTCTGCAACAAAGATTGAAAACAGCGACTGGACTGAGTTGAGGGGTCCTGGAAAAGCACACGGTTCCCCCAATATTCCCCAATAAAAATTTTTAAAAAAAGTCTCCAGTAAGTATTACTGACCAGACACTGGGAGTCAGCTCAGCAGAAAAGATGAGATAAAGGGTTTTGCATTCCCACTTAAATTTATTGTTGCAGAAGGTTTCAAGGTGGCTGCCGTTAAATTAAGGGATGGGTTGTGGGCCAAGCACAGAGACTACTAGTAAGTAAGATACTGCTGGCTTGAGAACTGTGAAAGAGAGAACCTTTGGCTGTGGTTACTTTCATATGAACTAACTGAAAGCAAAGAGAGCAGAAACCCACTATGGTTTTGATGAAATTTTATCTCCAATGTTGTGGATACCCCTCAGATGGAACATGTCATGCAGGGTCTCAGCTCCTGCTCCCCACACAAGAACGCAGGATATGGTGAGGCCAAAAAGGAACACCCACAGAGCCATGGATGGGGGGTTCATGCCACTATAGTCTCGCTGGCGGCTGGGTTGGAGACACAGGAAGCAGGCTCCACACGATGCACACTCCGCCACCCGCTTCTCTGCCAACCAACCAACCAACGCCCTAGCGTAGCCACGGCAGTTATATTAGTGGCTAATGGCTAACCAGTAACAGCTGATGGCCACCCAGCCACAGCAAATGGCCCTCTGATTACAGCTGATGGCCATCAAATAACTGAACCAGCACCTTTCCACGTGAGGCCGAGAGCCTGGAAACTGCTCTCTGGAACTCTGTTCCCACAGACCACTTAACCCATAATTTGGCTTGGATTTGAGACTAATAACCACACACACATAAAGAGGGTATGAAAAGGTTTATTATTCACATAATGAGACTTTCTGGGGAGAGCAGGGCAAGTCCCCAGGCAGATCCAAAAAATGACTGGACTGGCTTGACTTTTATTGTTCTTAGAGTGTGAGGCTGGGGTGAGGGTTCCTGTGTGCAGGCCAGAGCTTGTATAAATTTGAACTTCCCACCTGGCCCAAAGAAGGAGGCCCCCAGGCTTTCTAATCAGCTTGACCAGATATGGAGCTTAGGAGCAAAGGGGAGTGAAGAGGCTTGAAAACTCTCAGCAGTCACACATCAAAAATGGAGTTGGCCTCTTTATCACAGCCAAATGAACTATAATCCTAGCCTCTAAGAGCCTATGTTTGCTCAGTCTCTAAGGAAATCTAGGTTACAAATCTGTACCAGCAGACAGGGGCCTGCAAAAGCTGTGATGCCCCCTAAAGTTTTAGATATGGTTATGAATCTGATGAGCAAGAATTTCTTAGAAGTCAAGCCTGGGACCACAGAGGACGATGGACAAGAGTTTCTCCCAGACAGCAGATTCAAGGTTTAACCAAGGACCTTATTTCCTGCCAGGGCAAGGGATCTTTGTCAGCCCTGCTCAGATTTTCATCATGGCATGAGCTATTCATGGCTATGCATCATTCTTTCCTTTTACGCTAGTATTCGCTCTCCCCTTTTCCTTTTAGTAATAGAACCTTTACCCTGGAGTTTTAGAACATATGTCCATCTAGCTGGATGTAACATGCCCCAGCCTTCCTTGAAGCTAGGGATAGCTACAAGTATGTAGTGAGTAGTTATGAATGGATTAGGAGAAGTGATGGCTGAAATCTCCTTAAATGGAAATAGCTTGCTCCCAACTTCCTCTTTTTATACAGTGATGTGCTTCTTTGAGACAGCTTGGACCATTACCCTTGGTAATGAAAGAATAAGGTAGGTGAATCCTGGGTCCCTTGATTACCTTGTGAAACGGAGGTGCCCTAACTGCCCTAGACTTCTCAACTACATGTGGATAGCTGTGTAAGGAAGAAATAAACTTCTGTCTTATGTGAGAGATGATTATTTTGGAGTCTTAGACCACTTATACAAAAAAAGAGAATTAAAATATTAAGAAGTTAAGTTTCTTTACCTTTTATGATTTTGAAAATGTTATTTCCTTATTACTGTAGGTTTTATCTTTAATGACAATTATAAATAAAGTATCTCAAATTTAACTGGCTGTTATCATAGATTACATAAGTATCATAGATTATTGGATTAAGATAAAATAAAGTCGATTTCATTTCCCACAATGGGATGCTAAGATGATGATTTTCTCTGATTCCCATTTGCATGTGACTCTGCTTCAGAATAGTTTATTGTGTTGCTAAGACAACAGGGATGCTGCAATAGAAAACCTTGAAGTCAAGGTACTATAGCTGCTTCAAAGGATGTCATAAACAGTGTGTTCAAGGCCTTGTTCACAGTGCAACCTGTAACACTTGAATTAGAAAAAAAATCATCATACTCATCCAGCGCCCTTCCACAGAAGACTATGACTCTCTCAATTACTTGCATTCTAAAATTAAAAGAACAGTGGTATGTGGACTAAAAGTCACAAAATTGTCATTCCACTAATATGTATTTTTCTTGGAACTCTGAGCAAATCAATGCGGGGAGCTTGTCCTTAAATTCTAATTTGTCGTTATTCTACTAAAAGCATGTTGAAGGATATTAGAAGAAAACAAAAAGAAATTAGGTTGTCAATATACATTTCATCCAAACAAAGTTTGATTCCACCTGATAAATAAATAGGGTAGGTTTGATATTCACTGAGACCTGTGACTGATATTTGGAATTTGAATTTATAAACAAATGCAAAGAAGTCGGGTCTCCTCAACGAACTTTAGATAAAGGCACAGAAAGCTCAGCAGTGATGCGAGCTGGGTTGCATCTCCAGGTTTGTCCAAGCAAACGAAACAACTGCCGCAATATTTTTGCTTTAATACTGGTAACATCAAGGCAGGGACAAAGAAAATCGAAACAAACTGTTTAAACAAATTTGGAATATTTTTTTCTGACCTACAAAAGAAATGAAAACAGCATTGAACTAAGCTGAAAAGTGTCCTTCACATCATGTACATTCTATTGTATGAGGATAAAATCCACCAAAAACGACACGAACAGATGAATAAAGGAGAGCAGTGCTCTTAGAGCGAGGACAGGCCTTGTCCCCTCTTAAGAAATAATCTGGTGAAAACTAATGGGTAGTCAAAGGCAAGTGTTGCAGGATATGTGTTTCCAATCTTTGAGCGTCGCTTGCCGAAGAGTCACAGAAGTGACAGGAGACTGAGTTAACAGCGCAGTAACCTTCTTTCAAGCAAGAGTCCAAAGCTACTCTTTAATAATGGAAACTGGGGATTACATAGTGACGTCAAGACTTGTATAGGATCGGAATCTTCACCTCCAAGTAAAAGTTCAGTCTTGCAGAACCAAATGAAACCCAGAAGACCTTTTTTTTCTTTTTGAACCCGTGTTCTAAGCATAAAAAAAGGAAATAGAAAAGAACACAGACCACGCTATTTTAATACTTTTAAATACCATAAATCATAATGATTTGTATACTACACTGTACAATTATATACTGTTACTTTCCAAAGAAAATGAACCTCTTATCGGATTTTCTGACACTGATGCTCCAGACTGCTGAGAGCTTCACCCTTGATCCATCGCTACAACACACACAATACAATCTGCGAGGTTCCAAGTCTTCCAGTCGTGCCTGCTGCTGCTGCCGCTACCGTTGAGGGAGGAACCTCTCCGAGACCTCTCAGAGCCCCTTCCGTCTCCTGCGCCGGAAACAGGCTCTGCAGGTAGATGTGTGCGGATGGATGCAGCTTCTGGGCTTTGCTTCCCACAAGCCTCCTCCCTTCTAGGAGAACTTGCGCTTCTTCATGGTTTCTGCCTTGACTGCCAGGCTCTTGGCACAGATGGTCAGGACCACAATGAGAACGCCCACCACAAATGTCACCAGGGGCCAGAGGAAGCAATGCAGGAGGACAATCTCATCATGCGTGCGATGCAGAAGCACATCATCTGGTCTGCAAGACAGTGGAAGATAGAAAAGAAAGAGTGGTCAACTGCCTTGGTGTGGCACTGAACATTTTTTACAACCTGGACTCCTACTTGCTTTCTGGTCCAAAGGGGAGAATCATTGACAGTCAAGACCTCATTCTGACTATAAACACTGTCCTTTGTGCTTCACATCCATTACTGTCAGTTCTGAGGTCTCGAATCAAGTAATTGTGCAAATGTATATATGATTTATAATGTAGTTCACATGTGGCAATGTCAAAAGTGTAGCAATCGCTTATGCTACTGTTTTCTTTCACTTTAAGTTGCTTAACATATTCCATTTCCCCACTCAGTCTTTAATGTCGGCTGATTACAGTGGCTCAGATCAGTCTCTGGGTGGTGAACACACAATGTGATACATTGATGATGGATGAGTATTACAGAATTGGACACTGGAAACCTATGGAACTCTACTAACCATTGTCATCCCAATAAACTTTCAAAGAATACAATTAATAAAGTGGCTCAGATCAGTCTAAAAATTACTTATGGATTGACATTCTCAAACAAATCAAACTAGACCTCAGCACTCAATCCAAATGACCCTAATCACACACACACACACACACACACACACACACACACACACACACACACACAGTTAAAGCCACTGTTTAAATTTAGTCGGAAAGACCTATGCTGTAGCCTTCCAGTTGATGCAGCTTCACTCCATGAAGGCTTTTATTAATGAACAGACAAATAAATGGTTGAATTTAATACATTTTCCCATGCTTCTAGGTGGGATTAGCCATCATTTTGAACCACTGACCACTTTCTTGATAAATTTTGCAAAGTCTTAGCACTATATTTCTGTCTTATCAATGATGGGCTCTATTTCCAATTCCAGCACTGATCTCATTCACAGGAAATAAAGCTGAGGTATGTTCCACAGCCATGATCTCTCATCTTTGGCCATTAGAGAGCGAGATCCTGGGAATTTAGCTTTCATACAAGAAGTTTACATTCTGCAAGCTATTTCCATTTCATCCACTGGAAGGTTCGTTCTGTTATACTAGAGCAGTGCTGCTGTCTCCGGAAAAGAAAACAATGCAAACTATTTGCCCTCGAGAACATCAGAGTCTTTAGAGAACAAGGGCAGTGCATTTAACACGTTGCGTACGGCGGGGTTTAAATCCCTCGTGAAGATTCTCGTGATCCGTACGCAACGTGTTAACAGAGAAATGTTTCCTGAGGAGCTCTCACTAATCCTAGCTCTCATAATTCATGACCTATTTTCCCCGAAAACTGACAAAGAATGTTGGGTATATCTCTTCCACCTATAATGCAGCCATCACGTGGCATCAACAAGAACAGTTTCTGCAGATTGGCTTTGGAATTACACAATCGTCGCTCCTTTCTGTGCATAATATAATTTTGAATTTTGCATATAAACAGATTTTTATTGATATCTTATATTATTTCAATTAAAATTAGTACTAAGTGAATACAGAGTCATTATAACAATTAAGCAAAAATCATTCCTGTTTACAGAAATTACTCCTTTTTCTGAATCCCTGTAGCAACACATTGTTTTCAAGACTTGTGCTATCATTAACCTGTGATATATATTAATATACATACATATCCTTGTTTCCCATAAGGTCACTGACTTTGTCCTTGCCTGTTATTAGACACATAGATGTTGTTAAACAACTGCTTGCTACTGATGAAGGGGAAACTGTCACTGTTGCAGCCTTGTTGTCCATGAAAAATTTTAAGAAACTTCAAGTTGTGACTGTTAAGAAAGTTGAGGCCTCGGTCCAAAAATAATCAGGACATAGTATAGTTGCAGTTATATTTTACAGTCTTTGAAATCCCAAACCCCTCACTTCCACAATTCTTTTCCCAGCTACGAGACTCACAGCTTCAGATGCCTAAACTCAAGTGTGCAAGGGAAGGTAAAAGCTGTCTCAGGATGAATTTCCTTCCCTTCCTTCTTACCTTCATTCCTACCTACCTTCCTTTACCTTCCCCTTCCTTCCTCTTTTGTTTTGAGGAATTATTTTGTCTTGAGATCCTGCTCCTCCAGAATCTATTGGTACAAAGATAAACTAGATTCTTCACCAAAGTGTGAAGGTGCACAGTGTGAATGTACTTCATACCACAGACCTGTACTCTTATAAGTGGTTAAAATGGTCTGATAACAACAAAAAGGCAGGGGAACTTGCTTAGATTTGTAACACTATTTTAATGAATTTGCATGTAACTTCCATAAGTAATGTGTTTTGCAGTCAATTTTCTAGTGAAATGCTTCAGTGAGTATCTTTTGTATTCCTCTTCTAGTCATTGTTTTTTCATATATTTTTATTTGTTAATTTATTTTTCCAGTTATAGTTGACATTCAATATTATTTTATATTAGTTTCAGGTGTACAGCACAGTGGTTAGACATTTATATAATTTATGCAGTGATTCCTCCAATTAGTCTGGCACTATACATAGTTGTTGCAACATTACCGACTATATTCTCTAGTTGCTATTGGTTAAATTCTTTACCACAACGTTGTACAGTTGAGATAGAAAAATAGTCACCGATGAAGGTGGTTAGAACACTTACACCTATTATCTAAAACACAATTTGAAGAACATTTACTAAAAAAGAATGTGGATAAATAGGAGAGGAAGAGAGAAAATAATAACTGGAGCATGCTGGACCCAGATATTTTTTATTTAGAAGCTTCTTGGCATTCTACCCCCTATAAGAGAGCCCTTGGGACAAAACTTTATTTTAATATTTCAAATGACAAAACATCATTCCCATGAGCTAGCAAATTCAACACAGAATTTGTAATCACTTCAAAAGCCTTCTTTGAGGTAATATATAAAATATTTTATAAAATATTGTATAAAAATGTTCGCATTTCTTTATAAATAATTAATGCCTGCTTTCATTTCACACAGTTCTAAGACGCCCCAGCTCCCTTCAATGGAATGAAGGGTAGCAGAAAATGCCACTTTGGCATAAGGATTATTTTGAGCTGATGGCAATTGAGAAGCATATACAAGAAAAACTCTCCACCCTCCCCTTATTTGCTTAAAAGCAGGACATAAATTTGTAAGGTGCTCCCCCTCCCCTTTCTTCCAGGAAAGACAGACGCTCATCAATGGAGGCAACTGTAGACCATTATCAGCCCAGAGAGGGCACCAGAGGAATCTATATTACAAACTTTACTGACTAGCTCTTTCATTAGTTCCCCCATGTATTCACCTCCCTATAATATGCTGCCCTAGAAAATTAAAGTCTCTTTCCTTTGTCTTTTCATGTCTCGAAAATTTATTGCTTTTTTAAAAAGATGCTAAGTAAGCCCGAGTTCTAACCACCTCTTTGAGTTACGCACCACTGAATGCTTCCACATGAATGGATGATGCACATGTTAATAAACTTCTTTGCTTTTCTCTTGTTAATCCGTCTTTGTGGGTCTAATTTAGCACCCCAGTCAATGAACCAAAAATGGGTGGAGGGAAAAGTTTTCCTCCCCTACAGAAATAACTTACTTCTCTGTACAGTAATGCTTATGTTCACCATTCAGTTATAGGATTTACTGAGCTTATCTCTAAATTGATCCTTGTGACATAATTAAAGTGTGGCTCTTTCAAACTGGGCCTTTAGTGCCTTAATGGAATGCACTCCCCTGCCTCAGTTTCCTCCAATTTTATCAGGAAGCTTTCAGATGGGTTAGCAAAAGTTATTTGCAAAGGGGTTTAGACTTAGAATTCAGTTTTTCATAATTCCATGATGGTGGGACTAAAGAGGAACTTTTTTTAAAAATCACTCTTTTTGGCATTTGGCAAACTAGATAAATGGTCTGATGAGATGTGAATATGATAGAGTGAAATCAGGACGGTGATGCAGGCAATAAGCAAAACAAACAAAAAATAATGATGATTACTCTATCTGAGGACTTCAAAAAGTTGGGGTGTGTAGAAACACTAATGGAAAGCAGTTTTTACTCCCACACGGTTGGGTACAAACACCATAAAAACAGGAGTAAGTGCTGTGGGTCCCTTTATAAATACTTTCCTAAGGGTTGGCCCTACCCTGAGTTGAGCTCTGAAAGTATATTGGGATAACAGTAGTTAGCATTTATTAAGTGTTCACTGCCCTCATGTGCTCTGGTAGGACATTTAATCTCACTGGATCCTTACAATAACCCTGTGCTGGAAGAATTTTAACCTTTTTACAATCAAAGAAACAAAGGCAAAGAAAGATTAGTTTGCCCAAGATTACACAACTTAAAATAATGATACAAATAATGATTTAAAAACCATATCTGTATGCTTTTTAAACCTGTACTATTTACCCCTCAGCTAGCTTTTCTCAAATTCACATCACTTCTGGTGTTCGCTGAAATTCACCTTCCTGGGTTTCAACCCCTGGTTGATTATATCAGAATTTGAGGTTGTGAGGCCCAGACATCTGCAGTTTTGAGAAGCTCCTGGGTGATGCTAATACACGATAAAGTTTAAGAAGCACTGTGTAAATTCTAATAGTTTAAAAAATTTGGTGTGAAACATGAAGCTACTTAGTTGGCTATTTCTGAAATTGCCTAATTTCATTTTCATGGCCTCCACATACTTTTGTGCATAAAGGTGCCCTAAGATAAAACAGGAGAGTGGGGATGGGGGGTGGCGTGGTCTTGGGGGGAAGGGTAGGGGGTAGAAATCCAGACCCTGGTGCTAGATTTTCCAAGGGGAGGGGCTTTGTTCTATTTGGCAAGATAGGATAGCAGATCTAATTGTACCAGATAAAAAGACAAAGATGTGGTATATATCATCCTAAATATAAAAATATAACTCATAGATACAGATAACAGAATAGTTGGGGGGAGAGCAGGGGGGAGGGCAAATTGGGTAAAGGGGACAAATATATGGCGAGGGACGAAAACTAGACTTTGGGTGGTGAGCACATAATATTCCATTATACAGATATTGAATTATAGTGTTGTACATCTGAAATTTATATAATGTTATTAACCAACATTACCTCAATAAACTTAATAAGAAAAAATTAGTGAAAAATATATTTCCTTTGACTTTGTCTCACCAAATGAGATTTCTTCCAATACCACACAATGCCTGTTCTATTGGCTAATAGGGAGAGAAAATGGTGACCTCCTTTTTTAATGAGCTGGAAAACTTCTTAAACTTAACCAGTTCGTATAAAAATCTGAACTGCATTATAATTTACTAGTATTGTATGATGGTAACTGTACCAATCAGGACAAGGCGATCTACTCCAAAGTACTTCCTCCAAGAGACCCTACAGGAAATGGAAATCTTTCTAGATTTATTATTACAAGTACTTCTCATTTACCTGAGCAGAGAATTTTGCTTTTCATGGAGGCTACCAGAAAGGTAAAATTTGGCCCAACTCTAGCAAGACTACACAGCTTTTTCTGTGCCAACCTCTCATACTTTGTCTCATTTTCTTCACATGTTTCTGATTTATTTTGTATTGCTAAATTCTATCAACTTTAAAGCACTCGCTTGACCATTCTTAGAATAGGCATATATCAGTTATCTACATTTACATATGAGGCATACAATAAACCTTGGAAACTTTTTCAGTTGTCAAGTTTTACCCATATTTCCATGAGAAATACGATGTCATTACAGGAAGTTGCACTTATGTATTTTGATAAAATCTTATTTTAAAGTCTACAAATGCTTCATCATTATCACAATCATAAAATAATTCTGCAGGCAAAATGTCAGTCCAGTCTGCCAAGCCTCTGTATAGTAGCATAGCCAAATGACATAAAAATGTAGTGATTTCATCTGCCAAACCTTTAGAATAGGTGCTATCTATTCCTGTTCTAAAGCTTGTTTATTATTTATAACATGACCTACTTTTCAAAAGAACCTGAAGTAGGTAACAATAAAAACAAAAGACCTGAGTACAACAAAATCCTTAAACTGACAGTAAAGATCAAGTACAATTTAATTAGGATGGGAAAAAAATAGAAATTCCAGGCTAGGAATAGCTCCTGCCTTAAGCATCAATGGAACTCACCTCTGAATGTCCCAGCACCCAAGGAAAAAGGAACAGAGATGCATTACACCGTTGCCATTTAAAAAAACAAAACAAAACAAAAAAAATGGAAGCATGCCAATTCGTCAGAAAAATACTTTGTTGCTAGGGCTACATTCGATAAATTAGATTGTGTATTTTTTACATAAAGTAATCTGTATAACACATTTAAAAGGCCGTTAAAATAGTAGTTTTACAAACCTGGCTAATGAAATCATTTGAGGAGTTTTTACAATATTGATTCTAAGGTCTCAGATCTCCTGAATCAGACTGAGGTTTTAAACAGCTTTCCGAGTGATGCTAATAATTACTCACATCTGGGCATAACTGACTTAAGGCTTTTTAAGTATCAAAAATGGTTTTTGACAATAACTGAAGAGCAAATCATTCAAGACTGAAATCCCTGAGGAAACATTTTATGTTACTGGTTGAAAGGAGAGTCTTCTGTCAGGTTAATTCCTGACATGGAAGTGACAAAACGATATTTTATCATGAAAACCAAAAACCCTGACATGTATTCATTCCTGTATAACTTTGTCTACTCGGAGCTGGGTTTCAGACAGCCTTTCAAAGTTTTCCATAAAAGTCTCAAATGTATAAACAAATATACATTTGAAATTTGACAGCTGAGAGGTGACTATGTCACAGATTTTCAGGCAGGAATTGCTGATCATTGATATCTAATCTAGAAAACTTTGATGTAGGTATTTTGATTTTCAGCAAGACTCCATGCTATGGGCTTTCTAGAAGGAGCTTTCATTAAAACGCACCTCAGGAAAACATTTGACTTGATCTATTGATCAATGATTTTTAAAAGATTTCAAGACTTTTCTACCAAAAGATATTAAAGACTGATTAATAACATTGAATCTGGTTTTGACTTAATTGAGCTATACTATTGACCGTAATTAGCCACTGTGGTTAGTTGCTGTTTGAAGCAATCATAGGGCCTTGACAAGAAAAAAGTATACTTGTCTTCCTATGTGATCACAGGAAGGCATTTGAACAGAGAACCTAGACACTGTATCCAGTTCTGTTATAGCTCTCTACTGTCCACCATGTGAGAACACAGCAAGAAGATGGCCGTGTGTAATCAGGAAGAGGGTTCTCACCAGAACCCAACCACGCTGACACGCTGACCTCAGACCTCCAGCCTTCATAATTGTGGGAAAGCAATGTTTGTTAAGGTAAAAAAAAATAGGAAAAAAAAATTCCACTATAAATTACAGTAGGAATACAGGAACCAGAATAGATATCCTTAGCAGTTTTTCTTTCTTTTTTTTTTTTTTTTGTGATTTGCTCTATCATGAGCCTATTTTTGCCCACTCCAGTTCAGCAATGATATTGTGATTAACTAAGGGCTTTTAAAAGCTTGGGAGGTATTGTATCAAGATCATGGCTCTGTTCTACAGACGGTTCCTACGTATGGATGAAAGGCTGATTATAGATTTATAAATGTTATAAACATCCTTACATTTTCTTAACTATTTTCTCCAATTAGGTGAATTTAGAGTAGTAATGTTCAACTGTATGAAAGTTCTTCCTCAAGCTTGCCTACTCTTCGTGCATATTCAGGAAATTAAATCAAGGCCCAAACCTGTCATTTCTGGAGAGAAAAATGTGCATTCAGCTTTGGCAGCATATATAACAAACTGGCAGGTGTTTTATTTTTGACCAATAAAGTGTTGAATTAAGTATAAATTGGAAAGATTATAAGTTCACACTGATGGAAAATCCTAAGTAGCCTGGCAAGTGTAGGATAGTATTTCAGATCATGAGCTTGAGTTAGACAAACTTGGGTTTGAACAGGGGCTTGGCAACTTGCTAACTAAGAGAAATAATTAATCCCTCTGAGTCTTAACTTTTTCATCTGTAAAATGGGGATAATAACATCTACCTTACAGGGTTATCCTGAGGAGTAAATGAAATAATGTATGCCAAGTGCTTAGGCAGATGGCTGCCTAATAGTGAGTATTTAATACCCAATAAGGGGTGGTAATCATAATGGTGAGCATGATACATTTGGGGCTCACAACTCATACAATGACTTTTAAATGTTGGCAATAACACATATTTTCCAAATATCTTCTTCAATCTAAGACTATCCCACTGAAATCACAGGAAATTCCTTTGATCAAATTAAAATTTTGGCATTGCCCCTTGCCCTCTTGTACCCCTCGTAGTCAGCTTTCCAAGTCCTGTACAGGTAGGCTTAAATGTAGCGGTATTAAGAAACAAAATAGATTTAACAAGCAAATGATTACTTTCCATCTTAATATATGCATCTCAGATGGAGATAAGTAAGAAAACAATTTCTTTAACACCAGTCCCTGGATTAGGAACAAATAGAAGTTATCCCTAATTTTATCCCCAAAGCCATTATTTAACAACAAATTATGGTGTTTGGGCTTAGCAATGTTTTCCTACTGATTAAGATGGGTGTCCTTAACAGTTGCAGCCCAGACAAGTAATTTTCTCACCCCAGATCTTCTAAAGCAGAGGCCTAGGGAAACCACTGTAGCTCTATGTTCCCAATGTACAAACTTCTTTTAAGGTTTTATTCACACTGTGTGGTAATTACTCTTTATACATCTGCCTGTTTTCCCAACTTGATTCTAAGAACCCTGAGATCAGGGACCTCATCTTATTCTTCCCACCATAAATAAATAAATAAATAAATATTAAGATGGATCCAAAACTTAATTGTAAAAAACAAACCATGAATGCTCTAGAATACCTGAATTTTAAAAAATAAGCTTAAAATGAGAAAAAAATGTCTTTCTAACATGATTTTTGGGTGTAAATATGTCCTAAATATTCTGTTAGACTTACTTACACAAAGAAATTATTCACTGTTTATTAAAAATTAAAATTTAACTGGTGTCTTTTATTTTAATTTGCTAAATTTGACAACCCTAATTTCTAAGTAAGACATGAAGTGTAGAAACTATTAAGAAAAGATGGATGATCTAATTATAGAAATGTAAACATTTTTGTATAGTCAAAAAACCTCCACAAATCCCAAACAAGAAAAAAAAGGAATTCATCATCACTAAACCAGTATTACAAGGAATGTTAGAGGAACTTCTTTAAGATAGAAAAAAAAAATAAAAAAAAAATATGAATAATAAAATGGCAATAACTACATATTTATCAACAATTACTTTCAATGTAAATGGATTAAATGCTTCGAACAAAAACATAGGGTGGCTGAATGTTTAAGAAAACAAAACCTTTACACATGCTGCCTACAAGAGACTCACTTCAGATTGAAAGACACACACAGACAGAAAGTAACGGGATGGAAGAGCACATTTCATGAAAATGAAGGAAAAAATGCTAGGGTAGCAATAATTATATCAGACAAAACAGACTTTAAAGTAAAGGCTATAACAATTCTACTTCTGGGTATTTATCTGAAGAAACCCAAAACACTAATTTGAAAAGACATATGCATCCATATGTTCGTTGCAGCGTTATTCACAATAGGCAAGATATGGAAGCAACCTAAGTGTCCATCAACAGACAAATGGATAAAGAAGAGGTCGCATGTATATACAATGGAATATTACTGAGCCATAAAAAGAATGAAATATTGCCATCTGCAACAACATCGATGGACCTAGAGGGTGTTATGCTAAGTGAAATAAGACAGAGAAAGACAAATACCATATGATTTCACTTATAAGTGGAATCTAAAAAACAAACACAACATAAATGAACTCATAGATACAGAGAACATTTTGATGGTTGCCAGATGGCAGGGGGGCTGGAGGGATGGGTGAAAAAGAGAAAGGGATTAAGATGTGCAAATTGCCAGTTATAAAAATAGTCATAGGGATGCAATGTACAGCATAGGGAATATACTCAATAATATTGTAACAACTATGTATGGCGTCATATTGGTACTTATCACTGTGATCACTTCTTAAGTTATACAAATGTCTAATCTCTGTGTTGTACACCTGAAACTAATATAATATTTTATGCCAACTATAACTGACAAGTAAAAAGATACTTAAAAACAAATAACAGCAGTGGAATGTGGTAAAAAAAACACAAAACAGCACTGACCTCAAATTTTTAATTTCTTGTAGTAAATAAATAAAGTTCCATAAAGCAAAAATAAAAACTCCATAGGCAAAAATAAAAACATATTGCTAATATTTACATTAAAAGATGCTGAATTCCATTCATTAATGAAAGAAAAGCAAATTAAAAACAAGATACCATTTTTTACCTATAAATAACACTCAGTTCTGAAGAGAATGTGGGAAAATAAAACTTTTATGTAAGTTAAGTACAACTTTTTTTGAATAGTTGTTAGTATCTATTAAAATTTTAGATGTATATAACTTTTGATTCAGCAATTATACTTCCATGAATTTACTCTTCAGATATTTAAAAAAAAAAAAAAAAAGGCAATGGGCAAATTTTTTCTCTTCAAGATTTTAAAAATTAAAGTAGGGGCATAATTTAGGATATTATCTTTCTTTCAGAATCTACAGCTCTCTATTCACTGTAGCAATCATTTCTTTTACTCGAAAACTTCACCTCTACATCTTGTTTTCATGTTTTCAGTTATTCTGCCAATTTACATAGATGGTTAAAGCTGCTTTGAATATATTTACTTCAAAATATTATTCACACAGTAAATAACAGAAATCTGTTGTCCCACGATATTTCAGATATATAAATCCATATTATGGTCAAACACTGTACTATGTATGAATTGTCCAAGAAACCTTCACCAGACTCAACTGCAATGATCCTAAAAGAGAAGAGTCACCTAAGGAAGAACGAGGCTGGACTGGGAGTTCTTCAGAAAAAATGAGGTTTTTAAAGGACCTTTAAAAAAAAGATGGAAGGGAAGGGGCAGGACCAAGGATGAATAAACAATGACATAAACCTATAACAACACCGTCAGGAAGGCAACGCCCAGAATAAGATGAGCTGATGAAACATGCTGCAGACAATGAAAAGGGCTGTGAAAGCTATGTTCAAAGGAAGAATCAGAACAAAACGGACAGGCTACCCACCTACTTAGGACAAATGACTCAGTGTTAATAGAGAAACCTGGAACCACAAAACTCACTGTTCTCATTTCTCCATGGAGGAAAATACTATTCAGATTGGAAATGATGGCCCAAACCAGGATAACTGAAACCCAGGACAGGCAAGAAGACAATAAGAGATGGCACTTCTGAGACATTTCTTTTGCTGGCTAAGGAAAATCCCCTGGCAAAGGTATTCCTAATTCCACAACAGGAACACTTTTCCTTTTCTCATTAAAGTAAAAAGAACTATTATCTTATGAAATGTTCATGTCATCATCGGTGCTTTCCCAATACAATGAGGCCCTCAGATATAGACTCATAGACCCACAGATACAGACTCCCTCTTAGGAGGCAGCTGTGGGTCCCCAGAAAGAGCACAGGCTTTTGATTTTCTTAGGGATGGGGTGAAAGTTGTGACTCTCCACTTACTTTAGGCAGGTCATTTATCTCACCAAGCCTCAGTTAACTCATTTGTACAACGGGAAATAAAACCCTTATTAGGAAGATCAAATGAGGGTATTTATGTGGAAAATATTTTTCTACAAAACCAAACACGGCATAGATGGCCTTGAATCTAGTCCATATCCAAGTTCCCCAACGTTGGAGAAATATATTCGTCAACCCACAGAACATAAAACACAGAACCAGAATCTTTTAAAATTTGTGGCATTGTCAAAGCTCAGACTTAAACAAAAGCGAAGTCAAAGTCAATTCCACTTGGAACTATCTACAAATTACCACCTGTATGTTTTCTATGCAGCGGTAACAAATTTAGTGGCTTAAAACAACACAAATCTATTCTCTCATAGTTCTAGAGGTCAGAAGTCTGGAATTTGATTCACTAGGGCTAAAAGGAAGGTGCCAGCAGGGCTGCATTCCTTCTAGAGGCGCCAGGGGATAATCTGTTTCCTTGTCTTTTCCAGCTCCTAGAGGTTGCCTGCATTCCTTTGTTCATGGCCCCTTGGCATCACTGCAACCTTTTGCTGCCATCATCACATTCCCTACCCTTCCTCTTATCTTCTATCTCCCTCTTATAAAGACCGTGTAATTACATTCAGGGCCTATCCAGATAATCCAGTATAAACCTTCCAACTCAAGATCCTTCACTTAATTACAGCTACAGAGTCTCTTTTACCATATATGGGAATATAGGTAACAAGGTAGGGAAACAAATCTATGAGGATTAGTAGGTGGACATCTGTGGGGGCTATTATTTAGACAACCACACTACCATAACTAGCCTATATTATAATCTGTTCCTTATTAATACAAGTATTTTTATCCCTTTCCCCAGTTAGTCATTCAGAATTAAATCAATAGAAGCATCTTTAAAAAGAAAAAAAGAAAAAAACCCCAGAGAATAAACTCTTTTCTATTACCCCAACCTGAGTTATAAAAAGTATTTATTTTTTTCATCCTTTTTTTTCACATTTGCCCTTTTATTACAAAAGTATTTACATACAAAACACACCTGCCTGAAGATACTATGAAACACTTCTCTTTCCTTCATCTACATCTTCCTATTTTGTGCCTGCGCCTAGTCAGGGCTCCACAACTTCCCTCTCTACCTACTGTTCCTAACCACATCATTAAGGAGCTTCCCGAATTGGAATACAGTCCTCCATTCTAATCCTCCCTCAGGAATTGCCCTCTTATTTCCTATAGGATTTCCTTTCTGTCTCAGCAATACGTCTTTGCCATTTCCTTTTCAACTCTATTCTTCATCAAGTGTTTCCAAAGCTTCTTAATTCTTCCATACTCAGATCTTTCATGAGTAATTTTTCATATTAATTCTCCATATTAATTTTAACCACAATGCTATGCCATATCATGAACTTTGTCTCCATTAACTATTCTCCAAACCTTTTTCAATTCTAAATTTAAAAATTGAGATAGAATTTCTATACAGGAAAATTCAGAGGTAGTAAGTGTACAGTTTCGTCAGATCTTCCTATCATTTTAATACTGTTGATTTCTGATCCTTTTACTTCTATGTCATATTTTTAAAAGTTTTACAATTTCTATCCAACGCATTCTTTTATTTAACAACCTAAATTCTTCCATACAATTATTTTTCTCATAAAGATCAATACTGTATTATTAAATCAGATTTTAGTCTGAAATGGGTATGTTTAAGGGTGGGACCATTATGTTCCTAAAAGAAATCTCTCAGAACCCATTTCCCATCAATGGAATGACACCTATTCCTGGAGAAACATCCTCAGAAAATGGAAATGTTGACTTATGATGTAATGCTTGAAATACCCTTCTGTTTTTCAATTCCATATTTAGAGGAATTCATTCTTAAACATCAAAAGGTGCTTGTTGCCACCTATCATGTCTGAGAACACACTGATACAAACGGGTCTCCTAAAACTGGGAGGGACTAAAATCAACACTACTAATTACACCAGGACACCCCAGGATTCCTCTCACTGATTAAGACAAAACAACAGGGCCCCTTATTTACTTTGTGAAGCAAAATACCAAACGGGAAAGAGAAGTTCTCCTTATAAAAAAGACTGCAAACACTGAAAGGATAATCATTGTGCAAAATTATGTGCCTTTTTCTTCAAAACATCGTCAAAAACAGGGTAGAGGCTCCCCTTTGAAATCAAATGATATGCAAAGGCTTAACACTGAGCCAGTGCCTTCTAGGCCCATTTAATATTCTGATTCTGAGATCCTACTGTTCAAACCTGCTGCATTGTTTTAGGTGAAGGAAGTCATAGGTTGCACCCAGCATAGTAACTGCACACACAGAAAAAGACTCTTTTGAAAGAGATTTTAACAACCACATTTTGTATCATTTCCCTAAGCTGAGTCATGTTCTCAGCCCTCACTGCAGGCAAAGGGGATGCCGAAACTAGCAGGAGATGGAATCACAGATCACACACTTGCAATGTGGGTGTGAGAAACCGTTTCCAGGGAGAAAATGCCAAACATATTGATGCACCGAAAATATGCATATAAGCAGGGATTCCATCGGGTGTTGGTAAGACTGGAAAGAGCTTCAGAATTTGGTTCTCAAGGAAATGAGGCGGGTAAGGAATCCCCCCAAATGTCAATGTATCTTCTAACCATCTGAAGAATACTGGGCATATTGTGTGCAGATGAAAAGTGGCATTTTAAAAGGAGGTTGAGACACATTTTCCCCACAATTTTTGATATAAAGTCAAGATGGCAGAGGCTGCTTAACTAGTAAAATAGAAGTGGGGGCAGGGCAACAGGGCTCATTCATCCACCCACGGCTCCAACGCAAATGCCCCAACTAAGAACAGCAGTCCAGAGGGTCTGCCCAACTCCACAAAGCCTGCATTTTTTTCCCAGTGATTCTCACACCTAAAAGAGCATCACTCTGTGCTAAGCTCGAAGTGAGAGCTCAGTAAATGTTAGTGGAATAAGAAGGGAATGAAAATCCAGTGCCACCGTTTCAGTGACGCAAATGTTGCGATTGGGGAGGGGAGCAGGACCATAGACTTCATGGGAATTTTTTCAAAGTCTACTTCTATTTGTTTGAAATCGCAAATATCATAGATGCATTTGCATAAATAGTCATGTGTATTTGCTTGTGTTTTTACAGATTGTGCCAACTATTTTCAGATAACTTCCAAGAGAAAGTGATCATGTGTACTATTCTTTTTTGTCATTACAAAATTTATTTCCTTCCTGCTTAGTTATTTTAAAACCTATCTCTAGCCGGTCCAACCAACCCACACGCACATAACTACTGTCTCTCCAGGTTCCTGTTCCTTCAACTCACCTGCCCCATACCTGCTTAGGTGCTTTCCCCTACTTGAGATGCCTTCCAACCCTGTGGCTCCTATATAGGCCATTGTTTCAGACCTAGCATGCTAGGAAATGGTGCCAGCACCTAGTTAAGCCAAAACCAAATGAGCCCAAGCAGGTGAACAGACCTTCTATTTTTTGCAAACCTCTGAAAAAGATCTTGTAACTCATTCCACATTAATTCATTTCACAACTTATTCTCAGGAAATCACCATTAATGTCCGATAGGTTAAGTTCAATTCCCTATAATTAGATTCTCAAGGTAGAAAAATCAGCCAGTGGACATAATTTAGTATTTTCTTTTCTATACCTCTTGTGTCAGTATTGCTCCATTATTTTGGCAACTATGAAGAAACGGTCAGAAAAATGAATCCTGGGTAAGGGAAAAATGAATCACATATCTTTTTTATTATTATGGAAGCTTGAAGGAAACATGCAGCAAGGGCTACCTCCTATTATACTATTTTCATTCTAGAAGTTTCCCAATTGTTAAAACCCCATTTCATTAAAATGTTTTGTGCACCAAAGAGTTATTTTTTAAATTAAATAATTAGCAGAGTATATATACTTCACTGCTGCATGTAGGAAGGTAGAACTAGGCTAGCATTTCTATCCAGGCTAGTAATGCATCATGCATCCTAACCCCTAAATTATGTTGTAAAGACTACATGAATAATAGCTTTACATTCAGCTTTGTTGGAGTCTGTTAAGCAGTTATTTCTTTTGGTATAAAGTGCATTGAACAGATATTAAAATACTCCTGCACAGTAAAATTAGCTAACTTAATTGTGAAGCTCTTTTCCTAACTGATAAATTGCTTATAAAGATATGTTTGGAGAACAGAAGTTTTATAGAGAAATACGCATAACAAAGTGATTACTTATGATACAATAATAGAACTTATAAAACTTGAGCAATTAAAAAGACTATATCAGTCCATCTTAAAGTTTCTCTTGGATGTACTAGTAACTTACCTTTACTCTGGTAACATGTAATACTCAAAATTCAAGAAAATACATGTAAATAGTTACCAGATTGTTGGACTTTATAAACACGATAGAGTTTGAAGATTGTAGGCATGGGTATTCCTAGTGAAATTTGCTTTATTTACCTCTGCCATGAGACTAATGTTAATGTCCCAGATCGGGGCCACTCCTTTAGCAGGGAGCACAGCAGTGGAGGACCCAAGATACACATGTACTACAAGCAGGAAATAAACTCTCATTATTGTGAACTATTGAGATTTCCAGGTTACCACAGCACAATTTAGCCTAAACTCACCAAAATGCACAGGTATAGACTGTGGATCCTACAATTTCAATAAGTAAATAGTCACGATGGTCAAAATTAGTCTTCTTAATCTAAAGCACAGAAACAGTTTGCAGATACACATTTGAGAATTTCAAAAGACTTTCTTGGGACCCAATTCTCTTGCTTTCAGCCATTCAACAACATCTGTGGAACACCCACAATGAGGGAGACACTAGGTCTATACTGGTCTGTGGGCTTTCACTAACCAGCTGTCAGCTTTGGGGCACAAATACTGTCTGCTCCTGTCTGTACTCACATTGCCCAGCACAATGCCAGGCACGTGCTCTAGGTGCTCTGTAAATGTTTGTTGCTGTTTATTGTTGAAATATATTTCAAAATGCAATGGGCATTTGTACTAAGTAAAGAGGCAATAAAAGAAGGAGTGAGCGATCCAAGATGGCAGAGTAGATAAACACTGTGCCTGCCTCATCCCATGAACACATCAAAATCACAACTAAATTATAGAGCAATCAACCTTGAGAACCATCTGAAGTCTAGCTGAACAGAACTTTTATAACTAAGGATATAAAGAAGAAGCCACATCGAGACTGGTAGGCAGGGAGGAGACACAAAATGGGCTGGACCCAAACCTTTCTGTGGCAGTTCAAATTCAGGAGAGAGATCTCTGCCACAGAGGTTCCCCAAAGAGCAGTAAGGGACCCCAGCCCCATGCGGGGCTCCCCAGCCCAGAATACCGGTGCTGGGAAGAGAAGCTCCCACATCTGGCTGTGAAAAACAGTGGGAATTCCAACTGTCTAGGTGAAACAGAAGGCTGCAGAAAACCCAGATGTACCCTAAACGGGTCTGCGCACAGACTCACTCGCTTGGACACACTCACCCTGGGCTACGGTGGAGGGACAGTGATTTGGGGGGTGTCAGAGACATACCGGGATAGAATAAGTTGCGTGGCTCCAGGACAAGGACTGGAGGGACAGTTACCATTTCCCTATGTGAGTTCCTACTTCCGTGTAGCCGGCAGGCAGGCGCCATCTTCCCTGTGTTGAATCCTCCCCCACAGGCCAAATATGAATTTGAGTTGGTCTGGTGAGCTCCACTGGCTCCAATCTGGTGACTCACTGAGACCCCACCACATCGAACTCCGAACCACACCAGGCTTTATCAGCAGCTGAACCTTACAAAAACTGGCAGCTAGCAGCAGGCCTTGGAGTATCCTGGCTTTTTGCGGAACTACCCCAGACCTG
Organism: Rhinolophus sinicus; assembly: GCF_057876585.1. NCBI lineage: Eukaryota > Metazoa > Chordata > Mammalia > Chiroptera > Rhinolophidae > Rhinolophus > Rhinolophus sinicus. The sequence goes on along the minus strand of NC_142501.1, from coordinate 68,240,810 downwards.
GTACTGGTGGTAGCCATCCTTGGTTCACAGCGTGGCCTCTCCCACATGCCTCCAGGTGCAACACAGGCAGTAACCAACTTTGGATTGCTTTGTAGCTCCTACCAGTTAGTCCCTGGCCCTGAACCAGAGCCCCTCCCAAGAGGCCCCAAAACCGACATACTTGGAGGTTGGCTTCAGACCACAGCAGAGCACCACCCAATTAGCCCCACAAGTGGCACACACAAAGGGCGGTTTTAACAGGTTCCAGAGTCCTCTCAGGTGAATCCTGTTCCATGGGGTAAGTCCCCTGCACAGCAGTCTGTACGTTGTGGATGTGGCCAAACTCCACAGCCAGTCAGCCTTAGCGTCAATCCCACCCACTGATGTGCCAAGAGCAACCAAGGCTCAACTCTAACAGGAGGGCACACACAACCCACAGAAGATACACTGTGTAGCACCCAGAGCAGGTGACCAGGGACACTGTGCCACTGGGCCCCATAGGGCACCTATCACATAAGGCCACCTGACAAGACTGGGAGATATAGCTGATCTACCTAATACATAGAAACGAGCAGAGAGGCAGCCAAAATGAGGAAACAAAGAAATATCTCCAAAATGAAAGAACTGGAGAAAACTCCAGAAAAAGAACTAAACAAAATGGAGGTAAGCAACTTACCAGAGACAGAGTTCAAAACAATGGTTATAGGGATGCTCAAGGAACTTAGTGAAAACTTCAACAAAGAGATAGCCAGCATAAAAAAGGACACAGAGACCATAAAAATAGAACAAGTCAGAAGTGAAGACTACAATAATAGAAATGAAGAATGCACTAGAAAGAATCACCAGCAGACTAGATGAAGCAGAGGATCAAATCAGCGATTTGGAAGACACCTTAGAAGAAAACACACCATCAAAACAGCAAAAAGAAAAAAGAATTTTTTTTAAAAATGAGGACAGTTTAAGAGACTTCTGAGCAACATCAAGCATAACATTTACATCATAAGGGTACCAGAGGGAGATAAGAGAAGGCAAGAGATTAAGAAGCTATTTGAAGAAATAATGACTGAAAACTTCCCTAACCTGGTGAAGGAAATAGACACAAGCCCAGGAAGCACAGAGAGTCCCAAACAAGATGAACCCAAACAGGCCCACACCTAGACACATTATAATTAAATGGCAAAAGTTAAAGACAAAAAGAGAATCCTAAAAGCAGCAAGAGAACGGTAACTAGTAACTTACAAAGAAGCTCCCATAAGACTGTCAGCTGATTTCTCAACAGGAACTTTGCAGGCCAGAGGGATTTGCAGAAAATTTTCAAAGGGATGAAAAGCAAGGATTTACAACCAAGACTACTTACTCTACCCAGCAAGGCTATCGTTTAAAATTAAAGGACAGATGAAGAACTTCCCAGACAAGAAAAAGCTAAAGGAGTTCATCACCACCAAAGCAGTATTACAAGGACTTCTTAAAGACAGGAAGAAAAAAAAACAAAACATGAATAATAAAATGACAATGCTTACATATCTATCAACAATTACTTTCCAGGTAAATTTGATTGGATTAAATGCTCCAATCAAAAACATAGGGCTGAATGGATAAGAAAACAAAACCTTTACATATACTGCCTACAAGAGACTCGCTTAAGACTGAAGACACACACAAGCTGAAAGTAAAGGGATGGAGAAAGCTATTTTATAAAAATGGAAATGAAAAAAAAAAAATCTATGGTAGCAATACTTATACCAGATAAAATATACTTTAAAATACAGGTTATAAAAAGAGACAAAGAAGAACCCAGCAATCCCACTTCTGGGTATTTATCTAAAGAAATCCCAAACGCTACTTCGAGGGGATATGTGCATCCATATGTTCATTGCAGATTATTTACTATAGCCAAGGTGTGGAGGCAGCCTGTGTGTCTGTCGGTGTAAGAATGGATAAAGAGGAGGTGGTACATATATACAATGGAAGATTGCTTGGCCATGGAAGGGAGATGGGTTCTCGTCATCTGTGGCGGCCTGGATGGACCTGGAATGAATTGTGCTGAGTGGAGTATGTCAAACAGAGAAAGACAGATGCAATGTGATTTCACTTATATGTGGAATCTAAGAACAGAATTAACAAACAAAACAGAAACAAATTCATAGATACAGAGAATATTTTGATGATTGCCAGATGGGAGGGTGGTTGTGGGTGTGGGTGAAAAAGGAGAAGGGATTAAGAAGTACAAATTGGTTGTTACAAAGTAGTCATGGGGATGTAGGTTATAGCATAAGGGATATAGTCAATACTATTGTAGTAACTATGTATGGTGTCAGATGGGTACTAGATTTATCAGGATGATAGATGGGAGGAGGGTTGGGGGAGAGTGAAAACTGTGAAAAGATTAAGAAGTAAAAATTGGTAGTTAAAAAATAATCTTGGGGTTATAAAGTTAAGCATAGGGAATATAGTCAATGATATAGTAATAACTATGTATAGTGCCAGGTGGGTACTAGACTAGTCAGGGGGATCACTTCTTAAAGTATATAAATGTCTAACACTATGCTATACACCTGAAATTAATATAAAATAATGATGAATGTCAACAGTAATTGAAATATTTAAAAAGGGGAGGAAAGGTGAAGGGGTATAATAGGTCCAAATTTCCAGATATAAAACAAATACCAGTCGGTCATGAGGATGTAATATACAGCATAGGGAATATAGCCAATAATATTGTGACAGCATCGTACAGTGTCAGATAGTTGTTAGACTTACCACGGTGATCACTTCTTTAGGTATATAAATGTTAAACAACTATGGTGTACACCTGAAACTGATATACTGTTGGATGTTAGCTACATGTTTAAACAAAAATCTTAAAACAAAAACAGAAGGAGGGCTTACATGTTCCTGGGAAAATAAAGAGGAGATATCTTTGGGTCAGACATGACAGAAGAATGGGAGTTTAGAGTCCAAGTTTCTTAGGAGAAGATACAGCACATCCAAAGGCACAGTGGTTTGGTCTGGCATGTCAGATGATTTTCCCACTGATGATACACTGAAAGAAGGCGACAGTAGCAATCACTTTGATCAGATTCAGTAGAGTCCCTTATGTTATCCTACCCCAGTATGGGCTGGACTTATGTCCGATGCCAGCAGCAGTACAGCAGGACACTTAAGAGCATGGACTCTGAAGGCTGAGTGCACAGGTTTGAATCCTGTTTCTGTTACTTTCCAGCTGTGTGATTTGGGCAAGTTGCTTAACCTTTTGTGTTTCATTGCCTCATGTATAAAAGGAACTTTATGACAACAATGCCTTGTAAGGGTACTGTGCAGATTCAATGATATTCAATGCATAAAGCACTTAAAGTTTCTGGAACAGAGTCAGCACTCTATCAACGTATTGGCTATTATTGGGTAAGGCCAGAGGAAAGTCACTGGTGAAACAGTCAGGTTCCTGTCTATGACCCAATCCCTTTCAGCATTTTAATCAATAACTTGGGTAAGAGGATTGAAGGCCTTTTGATTTGCGATTAGGATAACATTTTATGATGGAAGAACTAACAAAGATGACACATGCCAGAATCAAGATTGAAAATAATCATAAGAGAAGGGAACAATCAGTAAAAAATCAACAATATGCATTTACTACGTAGCGATACATGTTAAATTCTTGCATTTAAATCTAGAACACCATTCTCGCAAGTTTAGGAATGGAGGGGAACCTACTTTAAGAGTAGCCTGTATGAAACAGATGTGGGGGGAGTAAGTTTGCTAATTGTAAGTTCTATATGAATCAACAGCATGGTGTGGCTGCGAAAAATGTTAGTGCCATGTTAGGCTTCATTAGAGTTGTAGTCTATAGATTGAACAATGGGGGCAAAAATGTTCTGCCCTCCCCTGCACAGGCCAGCCTAAGACACAGTAAGAAAAAAGGACGAGCATCAGAAACAGTGAGAACAAGTCTATTCTCAACACTGACAGCAGGATGGACTTGGGACACCTGTGGTCTGAGCAAGGACTCAGGATAGATCCTTCCCCTGCTCCTCCCTAGTCATGTGACCTTGGAGACTCTTCGGTAGAACTAGGATAGCATGGTCTACCTTCCCACTGAGACCATGCACTAGGCAAGATGTGATTTTTTTTTTTAAATAAAATATACGTAATGTAAAATTTGCCCTTTTAGCCATTTTAAGTATACAATTTAGTGGCCTTAATTACATTCACAATGTTGTACAACCATCACCATTACCAACTTCCGAAACTTTTTTATCACCCCACATGAAAACGCTGTCACCGGTAAGCAGTAACTCCCATTTCCTCTTCCCCCAGCGCCTAATTGACTTTCTATCTCTCTGAATGTGCCTGTTCTAGATATTTCCCAAGATGAATTACTGATAACGAAAAATGTTTGGAAATGGAATAGGCTTCTTCAGGGAGAGGTAATATCCATTGTCACCAGAGTTGTTAAAGCAGAGAATGGGAAAAAGAAAGCTTTTCATTGTGGAGGGGGTTTCCTTTGGGTTGGAGTAGATGACTGGAAGGAACTCCACAATAGCCTGTTTGAGGCGAGTCCTGGCCCCATTTTATCTAAGATGAAACTGAGGCAAGAGCTCCTCAGTAAGTAGCCCAAGGTCATATACTGAATCACAAAGAGAGCTATGGATAGAACTGAAGTCTCCTGATGCACGGCCCTGCCCTGCATTCTGTCATCTTGACAATGCTGCGCTCCTTGACCTACTTGTCCCACAATTCTTATAGCTTTCCTCCCAAATTCCCTCAGGGCTTTGTTTGATGGCTGCATAAACTATCTTAAGTGGAAAGTGATTAATAACATCAAAGTCTGAACTTTATTGCCACGATGATAAAAGCTGTTAGACAATTAATTTGCGAACACAAAGACACTTTGAATACCCATCAGGAAACAGATCCTCAAATTTCTATCAACAACATTTGCGGAATGTATGGACATTAGACTTCAAAAGCACACTGGAACAGATTCCATAGCACACTGAAAGAGCCGCAGCACTCACTGCTTTTCTTTTTTTTTAAGTACAGTTTGAGAAAAAATAAAAGTACGGAGTTTGAGAACAAAGAGAGCCTTCAATTCTGATGTAATCCCTCTTAGTACGGAAACAGACACAAATGTATATGGAAAAGACTCAATTTTTAAGTAAGATTCTAGATTCACTGTTTTTTTAAGACTCAAGAGACATCATTGGACTCAATATCTAAAGAGAAGGCCATTATGTATGTTCCTTTAAAAAGTAACAACAGAACCACTATCTTCTTTAATGACAGGCTTTAAGAAATATTTTTCAGAGTAAATAGAGAAAAAAGTGAAAATCTCTATTATAAATTAAATTTTTACCAAATATCACATCTAGTATCTAGTAATTCATTCAAAAGTCAATAAACTATCCCTATAGAATTTATTCAAAATATATGCTCCCATCTTTATATGCACATTTTCTCCCATGTGTATCCTAAGTGGTCTGCCAGTAAAGGCAAGGATTTTTTCTTTAGTAATTTGTTCTATAAAAACCAAAAGGAAAACTCAGAGAGCCGATGAAACAATTAAATTTAACATATAAATATATGCAAAGAAATCTGTCTTTAGGGCTTCATAAGGCAAAAACGAACGCAAAGGCATTGCAAATATCAATTAAAAGTAACCAATCGTTTTTCACTGTATTGGTCAGAAATGTATTCAAAGGCACGTATCTAAGCATGGAAGTGTTCGTCTCACATCATAAGACATCCAGGCAGGCAGGGCGGAAGCAGCTAACCAGCGCTGGTGCTGGAAGCTGGCTCCTTCTGCCTTTTGCTCGACTCTTCCCAATGGTTGTGCGTCCATCCTCCTGCTACCACTTCAAAGTCGCACAGGGCGTTTATACTCCTGGCATCAAGCCACATCTATCCACTTTTCTGCCAGGACAAAGGGACTGGAAACAGGAGTACTTACGTCAGGAAAGCAAACGCTTTCCCAGAATCTCCCTGTTGATGTTGCCTCTGTGGAGGTTCAGAACGAGTCACCCCAAGATGTGCCTCTGTGGTATGCAGGTTATTTTGAGCTAAAGGTAACTTTAGCCACAGGCTCAAGAGAAAGTTCTGTCCCTCCCTTAACTACCTACTGTGTTTCCCTGAAAATAAGACCTAGCCGGACAAGCAGTTCTCAAGTGTCCTTTGAAGCAAAAATTAATATAAGACTCGGTATTATATTATATTATATAAGACCTTATATTATAGTAAAATAACTTGCAATAGGGAACTTCCCCATAATGGGAGATTATCAGACATAACCTATTCTGACCTGTCTATAGGGCAAGACAAACTTCTGTTTACTAAGGATCTGCTCTTTCTATCATCCTGCAGGGAAACTAGGAAGCCCCCAAGGCAGTTTACGCGGTCCCTAGCTCAGGCTGTCTTATATACTCACGTGCTCTTTCTATCTCAGAACCTCTCCTGCATGTGGGATCTCTGAGTCTCTCACATATGTGAGGTACCCTTACACATGCACGTATTACATTTAGTTATTCTCTTGCTAATCTGTCTCATGTCTACTTGATTATTAGACCAGCCCGAAGAACCTTGAGGGTAGAGGAAACTTTGCTCCTCCCTCCACGCCTCTCGTACAGGTACAGTCACCCAGGACGGAAAGCCAGACTCACCCAATGCCGTCCTCTTCTTAACCTGAACCCCATCATGCATCACATGCATCTCTGAGTCTGAGCATTTCACTTCCTTAACGTCTCACGTCCATACCCTCCTTTCCTTCCTCCACTAACTCTGCCTTTGCCCGGGCTCTTTCAGTCCCATGTCTAGACTGCTGCAATCATCTCCAAACTGCATACCCTTCCCCCAATTTCAGCTTGTATCCAGTCTACCCTCCATGCAGCCACCAGACTGGTCTTTCTAAAACACAAACATGACTGTCACTCCTCCACTGCATACTCGTATAGAATAAAGTCTAAAAGCCTTAGCATGACATAAAGTTACATTTCATCTGATTCAACCTCTTCAGATTCATCTACCACCTTCCCCCTAAACGCACTTTCCAAGCACATGAAGCTCCTTACTTTCTTCTAGATGCCCATGGTATTTCAAACCTTAATGCCTTTGAACATGCTATTATTTTCCCCCAGATCCCTTTCTCTCACCTCGTTTATCTGAAAAATTCCTACTCATTCTTCAAATTTCAACTCAAACTTCTCCCCTGTGAAGGCTTTTCTCTCCACTCCTTACCTCCTTCCATACGTCCAGGTCCTACACTGCGTGTGTATGTGTGTGTGTCATTATGTCACTTATTACATTGCATTCCAACTCCTTGTGTACACATTTGTCTTCCATACTAGGCAGCTGAGTTCCATGAAGACAAAGACAAAATGTTATTATCTTTGACCACTGCTGCCTGGTATATAGCAGGTGATGAATAAATGCTGTTGACTAAATGAAAGAGTAAACGATTGAAATGGTTATAATTTTATGGGCGAAATCGAGGAGACTGAACAGGGTAACACCATGATAGAAGAGTGATAAGCTTTTTTCTGACAGGAAGATCTGTGTAGCTCCTAAAATGACATTGTTTATTCCAAAAAGAGGACGTAGTTATTCCTATAAGTGAATTCTCCAAATAATTAAAATTGAACATTTTAAAATTCAATGAAAACTAATAAAATTTTAAAAATATTATTGGTAAAATATTTCTAAAAATGCATTACACATTTCCTTGCCTTTTAAGGAGAGTGTGTTGAACCAAATTTAACCTTTTTTGATGACTCAGTGTCATCATTATGAAACTCGATTATTGTGGAGGCAGGAGGACTGTCTACTCCTCTATTAAATGGCTACAGACTGTTAACCATTTAGTTCTTTGCTGATTTTCTTTCTCTTCCACCATCAGGATTTTATCTGCCATCTTAAGCTGTTGTAATTGTACAAGCCTTCAGAATCAGAGAATCACAAAACCGTAAAATTTGAGAACTTAAGGAATCTTAGAGATCATTTAGTCTCTCCATTTATCAAATTTTATAGATAAGAAAATTATGCCCTAAGTAAATGAACAGTCCTTTTCTAACTGGTTGCTTTTAATAGATTTCAAACTGTGTTCTGCACTCTACTCAATTTTAGCTCAGGCCATTATGTTCATCTTTTTTTTTTTTTTTAACATTCTAAGGGTAAATTGAATTTAAAATTAAATACTACAGGACAAACATAATTTGAATTAACTTAAAAAACAGGACATATCTGCTCAGTATCAGAAGTACAACAGATTTATTTTATTTATCAATAGAATCTCTGCTTTTTAGTTATTTGTGTGTGTGTATTCTATTGCTTTACTCATTAACAAAGTCTCTATTATTTATTAATTCAATACCTCACTCAGCCTCCAATCAGTGAATAACCAGGCTATTCACTGATCAGTTATTTCTACCCTAGTGGCTAGACATTTATAGGACAAGGGAAGAAACACACATACATTTAATAAGTACACATTACAGTACAGATATAATCCTTACCAAAAAAAAAAAAAAATCCCTAAAGATGCACAATATTATCCTCATTTTAATAAATTTCCTTGGTTTCCTTGGAGGAAACCAAGATTGAGGAGTTGCACGGTTTACCCAAGGTCATACAGTTAATCCGCGGTACAGGAGAAATGTAAACCCAGATGCCCGATGCCACATGGTTGCCCTTGAGGAATTTATAATCTATAAAAGCAGAAAGGCACATGTTCAACTAACACTGTACCAGCATGGTAAAAGCAACCATGGCAGTGTGGGATCACAGAAGAGGACATAATTATGCCTGAAAAGTTGAGAGATGGTTATACAGTGACATTTGAGGCAAATCTTATTAATAGTAATAAAAATAATAAGAGCAAACACTTTTATAGGTATTACTATGGGTTAGGCACATGCCATCTCATTGATAACCTCACCGTAACCGTATTATTTTTCACTTCTACAAAGTGAACTGAGGCACAGACAGGTTACAGTAACACACCCAAGACCACAGAGGCTAGAAAGTGGCTGGTTCCAGGGTTCCTTCTATAACCACTGTGATATGCTAATTCCTAGAAGTGAAAAAGGAGAAGGTGTCCCCTTGTGAGGGAAAAGGACAGGAACAAGAGCAAAGACATCAAAGTGCATGAGATACAGAGCACCAAATTTTGCTGTGTATAATGCGCACTTTTTTGCCCAAATTTGTGAGGGAAAAATAAGGATGCACATTATTCATGGGCAGAATTAATTCCGTAACTATATAAATGTTTTTAATTCTTTTATTTAAGCTTATGAGTTAAAAGTGGAACTCTAGAAATCAATAACGATATCTGCACGCAACATAATTCCCTGGCATACGATAATGGTTTTGTTGAACTTTAGGATGAAGTTGCAATGACAAAGATGTGTAAATATCATAAATTTGTTAGAGGTACATAAAATTTTTTGTACCATAATATGTTAAGAAATTAAATGCTAAAATTCCTTTATAATACAAAAAACCAAGTACCTAAATGTAAACAAATAAAAATTTGAGTTAAAAAAATTAAAGCCAAAGATTTTTTGCCCTGAAAGTCTGGGCCAAAAATGTGGGTGCGCATTATACACCAGAGCGTATGATACTCTGAGGTGACTGGAAAAGCTAGAGTGAAAGTTTAAACCATTAAATTAGATCATGTCACCACTCCTTTACTTAAAACCTATCCGTGGCTGCTTCCTGCATTTAAGAGAAACCTAAACCCTTCCTCCTCCCTCTCCAGCCTCAACACTCACCATGCTCCCTTTCACTCACAGCTCTCCTGTCACAATGGCCTTTCAGTTCCTAAAACCAACCAAGCTTTGCCTTGCCTGAGAAATTTTTCACCTGGTGTTGAATCGTTCTGAAATAGTCTTCCCTTCACTTTTTACCTAGCTAACTCTTGAGCGTCCTCTGGTCTCCACCTAATTATGATTAACTCGGACTGGTCTCTGAAGTGCCCCACCTTGTTGTAATATTTCATAGTAGAACCCTCAGTTTTTCCTTCTAGCACTTACCCTACTTTGTAATTATTTATCTAATGGTGTGGTGATAGATTACAAGCTCCGTGAAGGCAGGGACCCTGTCTGGTTTTGTTTTCTTGCTGTTTTAATTTTGTTTCCATCTGACTGACACATAATTAAATAGCAGAAGTTACAGCTATAATTGGAAGGGCATGGTCTTTATCCTATGGACAATAAGAAGGCAAACAAATTAAATCAAGGACTGTGTCAAGATCCAATAGTGGCTTAAATAAAGCAAAACAAAACCTAGTGTAGCGTGGGTGACAGACGAGACAAAGACCAAGGCTGGAAGACGAGCTCAGGATTACTTCAACAATCTAGATGAGAAATAGTGAGGGCCTGAATCCAGGGGATGAATTTAAGATTTCACAGGTGGTGTGTGGATTGGTTCATTTGATGACTCTCTGTGTGTGTGTGTGTGCACTCTCTGAACTACTATCCACTAAGAAGTATAAAATAAAGCATTAAAAAGTAAATCTGTATAGAAAAACACTATGTTCTCCATTGGAGGAACAGTTCAAAAAATAAAGCCTGTTCACTCCCCCTGGCCCTTTGATCCACAGGGAACTGAGGAGTGAGTAACCATTTTCCAGGGACATCCCTTCTTCAAAGGAAAGTCAGTTAAGACAAAGATGAAGAGGAGAATTGCATGAGAAGACTGAGACTACAGACACTACAGCAATGGAACGAGGGTTTCGAAACATATTTGGTAAGGGGGTGTAATTCAGGTTTTACTGAGAAAAGATAAGCCACGGAAAGACTAAGAGACAAAAAGTGGTACAGGGAGGGTAAGTGTAACCTCATCTATGGAAAATGTGTAAAACAGAAATCTACACATTGGAAGGAGACTGTGAGCCCCAAGACTGAGGGAGGCAAAGAGCTGAATGAAAGGTGATGTGGGAACACCATTAAAGGAAGCAGCCAGTGCCAGGCTCCCCTAAGCCCTCGGCGTCCTTCTGGGCGTAGGAGGAGGGGTGGCCATATGGGGCCTGGCCTCCCATGCAGACATGGCTGCTGGTGGTTGCTCTGGCCACTGCAGATTGTACTGCTGAGTAGCGCTCTCCTAAGTAAGACTTAAACCGTGCAAAGCTAAGACTCCGATAATCTTCGTTTTCAATTTTTTAAATAACATCTTCCTCTTGAAAGTGGAAACTTCTTGATAAGCATTCTCCCTAATTTCCTGCATGTGCGTGAAATCTAAAGGTTACTTTAAATATAAAGTTCATCTTATCGAGAGCATCTGGGAAGTCTCTACAGTAAGGTTATTTTGATCTCTATTTAGCAGTAGTAAAAAGTATATTAAGGGAAGGCTCCAGGGACCTGCCATTTTTCACATTCCCAACCAGCACTCGTTTCCTCTTGCATATGTCATGGTAAAAGAGCCAAACTCCAAACTTCTGCTTTCCTGGAGTCGCTGAAAATCATGTCTCGAGTGTTGCTGGTTGTGACAGACCACCCCCACGTCTATCCACAGCCCGACAGTTTGGGAATGAGACAGTGAGATGATGGACAGGGAGTGAGAATGCATTCTGAGGGAAGTATGATGGGCTTAACTTGACTGTTACTAAAGTTAACACAATTGGTATATAATGTAGGATTAGCTCTTTTCAGATAGTCCTCACTATTCTGGGGGTACAGTCCTTGATTGGGTACTGAGGATATGCAGACTTCATTCCTTCACAGGAGACAACCCTGTTTGGGGGAGGCCACTTTTAGTGAACTCGGTGCCTGAGTGGGGAGTGAAAGGAAATTTATTAAGATGACCACCAGTTAGTTAAGAAAGCCCCTAGGAGGGGGTACCCCTGTTTGCTTCCAACTGCAAGTTCAAGTTCAAGCTCTCCCGCATTCTGAAACCGGAAGCAAAACAGATCACCCAATTCAGACAGTGCTGGGTTCAGTATCAAACTGTCCTGACTGCTGGTGCCTATTCTCTGTAACTTGGCTCTTGCTTCACAGGCAAAAAACATCCCTACTTCTTAACCTCCTTCCATTTCCACTGCTCTTGCTTATCAGGCTGATCACGGCTCTCAAAGTGCTTTATCAGGACCAAGCAGATGGTTAATAGAAGGATGTTTGGGAATCCAACTAACTGGATTCCACTTAACAGCTGTGTGCACTGGGCAAGTTATTCAATTTCTTTGGGACTCAGTTTCTTCATATGTTAAATGGGGCTAAGTTCTTAGAACTATTATAAAAAAATTGGTGATCTAAACAAAATATTATTTGCAATGGTTGGCACAGCATAGCCACTCGATAATGTTACTGTTTTCACTCAGTACTCTCCTTACTTGCTTCATCACTGAGCTAGAGTTTCCAGCCTTTAATTTATCTTTTCCCTCCAATACACATTCAACACTCACACCAGTTATCTTCCAAATCAGAGATCTGGTCATGTCTGTCTTCGGTTTTTAAAAAAACAAACAAAAGCCTTTTACAAATTTTCATTGCCCATATGACAAAGACCATTTCCTTAGTACGGCATTTATGATCTTTAGAAATCTGATCCCAAGCTACCTTTCCAGCTTACAAACTCCCCACTCCTAATTATATAACATGTATACCTAATGTACTATACATTGTCAAGCCTTGGTTTATTAGTATATTCATAAATATATTAATATATTTCAAATATTAGATTTACATATATATCTAACATACACTGGGGGTGCCAAAAAATGTATACAAGTGGACACTTTGGTCAAAGTTGCTCAAGCAGTAGTTCGCTGCAATCAGAAGTGTCTGGACATGGATGGTAGTAACCACTTTGAGCACCTCTTGTAATTGCAGAAGTCAAACATGACTTGTATTCACCTTTTGTTATTGGTATATATTGAGTATTATAATTTTAATACAGTTTTCCTTTCTTAAAATGTGTATACATTTTTTGGCACCCTCTGTATGTATAGCTATGTATCTCATATATCACAATGATATATATTATATATATGTCATATATCATATATATTATATGAGGTATATTAATACATAGATTAATACATATCTTGTATATTAGAATTTCATATATTAGATATATGAGATAGAAAGTGATAAATATTATATAATATTATAATATATATCTCATATATTAGAATCCCTGGAGTTAATTTTTAAAAATAGTAATGCCAAGGTTCAGCTACCAGAGATTCTAATTTAATTGGTCTGCAGTGCAATTTTTTTTTAAACGTTACTCTGGTATAGTTATATGGAGTGAGGGTTACAAATCTCTGGGATGGAGCTACACACAGAACATGGAAGACACACCTTGTAGCTGATACTTTTGGTTGTTCCACAAATTCCATCACCTTTCTTCTTCCTTTCTAAATCTATTCAGGTGTATACCTTTCCTCCATTCAACTTAGGACACATTGCCCTATCCTTAATTCAGAGGTAAATTCTGATTGTTCTTTCTTGTGATTGGCTTAGGTGCAGGCAAAGGAACTCATTACAAACCAAAATACCTGAGAGGAGGTTGGCTGTGAGACATTGTAAAAATAAAAATATGTCAGGGGAGACCAGCTCTTTCTGGCTTCAAACACTGCTGTGTCTGGCTGTAATATCCGGAACCACAGCAGCCATGTTGTAATCATGAGGGGAGCCACCCTGAGGCAGAAATAAGATCAAAAAAGGAGCTGGGTTTTTAATGACACTTAAGTCATTGCATCAAACAACCCTAAGGCTGCTGCATTTATGCATTTCTTGACGTATGAAATAATAAATTGCCCAACTGTTTGCAGTACTTTGAGTCACAGTTTTATGTTTAACTGCAGCAGATGGCATCCTAACTGATATACAACTAAATCAAACTTGGAGATCAAGTAAAGCAGCCCAGAGAAAGTGATAGTTGAGGAGTCCTCAGCAAGGTAGTCAAGAAGCAAGAGAAGCAAATAAAAAGGTATGGATATAAAAGTATAAGATATTCTGGGAACTGCACATAGTTCGGAAAGGCTATTCAAAGATTAGGAGTATGGAGATAAGGCTGGAGAGGTGGTCGTCTGGGGCACGGGGCTAAGGAGCCTGTGTGCTATGGTAAATATGGCCACACATCTTTGCAGCTTTTTGTATCAAAAGGCAGCGTCTATTTCAACACCCCCGGAACCTGGGCTGCTTCATGACTTGCTTTCACCAATAGAACGTATCAGAAGTGATGTGATGGGAGTTCCACAGCCAAGGCCTGGCTCTCCTGCAATGCTGTTCTGAAGCAGCCATGCTGTAAGGAAGGTGATCCTGCCTACTAAAGAATGAGAGGCCAGGTGGAGGAGAACTACGGTGCTTCACCTGAGCCAGCACCAAGTGCTGGGCATGTGAGGGAAGAGGCCCTTTTGGACCATGCAGCTATTCTAGCCATTATCTGACAGCACATGAGCCCAGGAGAGATCTGCAGGGGATACTCCCAGTCAACCCATAAAATCATAAGAAATAATAAATCAGTGTTGCAAACCGCTAGATTTCGGTTGGTTTCTTACACAGCAATAGGTACCTGAGGCATAGGCCAAGCCAAGATGTTTGGGCTTTACTCAAAAACTATGAGAAGTAACCTGCTTAGACTAGTGTTTTAGAAAGATCCCTTTGGCAACAGCTTGCAGAATGGTTTGGAGTGGGGGCAGGGTGCAGATGGAAGGACTTGTCAGAAGACGACGGCATTAATAGAGCTGAGCAATAATGTGGATCAGAACCAAGTGTCAGAGGGAAGGCCGAGAAGAGACATTACAGAGGTCCAATCAACATGACGATGAACACAGGTTATAGAATATAAAGGAGGAAAGTGAATTAAGAATTACTCAAAGGTTTCTGGACTAGGTAACCGAGTGGATAATTGTGCCATTCACTAAGAGGAATAGAAAGTTGACATCACTGGAGAACATCCAAGTGGAGATGTACAGCAAGGACTTTCGAATACTCAATAAACGTTTGATGAATGAATTAGTTCGATTAACCCGGGTGGGACTGAAGTGTTCTAGTCCAAGGAGCCATTACTAGATGGCACAAATTGAGTTCTAAGTCAAATAAAGTTTGAATGGTATGAACTCATTTTATTGATACTTTGTCAGAATAGAAAGGAAACGGAAAGATAAGATTTGACGCAGTCCAAAATGCTGACAAACCTGCAGTTGTTTACCTTACACACATTAACCTGTAATTCTCAGGGAACACGACTTGTATACAATGATCCTACCGAAAGGCACTTCCTTAGTGTATCCAGAGGGTAAGCTCTAAATACAAATTTTGGGGTTTTTTCTTGTTCTTCTTCTTTTTTTTTTTTTTCGGCCTTCAGATTCTTTACATGCTTCCCATCCTGTAAAGTAAGGAGGGGCTTCCCTAACTACATGTTGGAAAGAATTGAGACTGTCTCCATATTGTGTATTTGTCAAGCGAGCACAATCTATGCTTTATTGATGTCAAAAACCAAAGAGGCTATAAACAATATCAACATGCACATGTAAAAATTGACTTACCTTTGAAATTGATTAAAATAGCAAGTAAATGGCTGGGAACCAATCTCATCTTTCCAGTACTGTTGCCAATTCATGACACTTTCCAAGTTCTTCTGATTTTCTCTCTTACAGGGAGGGATATAGGAGCACTAACAAAACAGAACACAGAAAGTAAACCTATTATTCCATAGAATATTGAAATACAGTCCATTTTTTATAGAGATATGGCATTATGCAGATAAATCTAATTCTGATGTACCTAATTTTTAATACAACCAAACTGAAATTACTAAACTTTGGCGAGTCCTCACTTAACATCATTGATAGGTTCCTGGAACTGCAATGAAACAATGTATAACAAAACCAATCTTACTTTAGGCTAATTGACAGAAACAAGAGTTAAGTTTCCAGAGCATCTCATCAGTATTATAATGAATAGACACTGAACGAAATGACATTATTTGAGGACGTTTTGCATTATTTCAAATTTCCAATTTGGCACAATACAGAAAATATTCCAATAGCAAAAATAACCTTTTGTCCTTATAGGATAAGGATACATTACAAATAATTAGTTACAATCTAGTAGCAAACAAAAAGCTCTCTTTTGAGAGGCTGCCTATCAACAAAGGGAAGCAAAAAATAAATAGTTAATTTGATCTCCAATTTCTATCTATGGATGTTGATATTTTCCTCTTCTACCTTTAACTAACAAATTAAGCTCAACAGTTAAAACTCCAGTTTTCTTTTGTTACATTCTCTCGGACAACAAAATCAGCATTAAAGTTCCTCTCAAGTACATACTCAGTGCATTTTGCTAATAGATGCCTTTTCCTAGCCATGCCTCTTACAAAATAGTTCTCTCTGAAGGGGCTCTATTACTCTAAGCAAGATAGATTCAGCAGAATTGGAAAATCACTTTTAACTCTGGAGGTTAAAATTAGCCCTTAGCATTCTCATCCATTTTCTCCAATTCAGTCTTTTATAACGATGATGAGCAGGATGAGAACAATGCCAGCTTACAGTTATTAAGTGTTTACAATATACCAGTGTAATAAATGCTTAGCAGGTTTTAACTGGTAACAATCCTATAACGATCTCCATTTTATAGATAAGGAAATTGAGATTTCTGTCAGCTCCACAACTGGAATTAGATTCTGGTAATTTTATCACATTCTACTCTCAGATGTTTTACCAAGGTGTCCATTATTAAGCAGGTAAAATATCCATTAGCTTTATAGTGTAATTTCAGTGGTATCATTTTAGAGTATATAATTTATAAGTACCTTCCCATTATTTCCTGGTAAAAGACAAACTTTCTAGCATGATGTACAAAGCTCATCATGATCGGATCCCCGTCTTTCCTTGGCCTCACAAGCCTGGGGTACAGCCATATAGAAGCACTTGCTCCCAAAATCTGCCACGTACTGCCACAGCTGTACATGCTATTCTCTCTCCTCTTAATGCCCCTTTCCTTAGTCCCCTTCTTTCAAGATAACAGTTTTGGTGTTACCTGTCTGGGGGAGGCTTCTTTTTTTTTACTCCACAGTTAAGCCCCCCTCATTTGTGCAGCCATAGGTGTTGCACCCCACATTCTCACAGCTGAAATCACACAGTAGTATACTTGTCCGTTTTATGTCAGCCTCCCCAGTTCGCTGGCAAGTTGGGACAGGGCTACTTTTTTCTTTTCTGTATCTTCACACTTAGAACTATTTCTGATGAGTGAAGTTTCAAAAATGTTGGTAGAATTAATTAGTAATGACACACTTAACAACCAGCAATTCCACTTCTCGATATTTATCCAAAGAAAACGGAAACACTAGTTTTAAAAGATATATGTACCCCTATGTTCATTGCAGCATTATTTACAACAGCCAAGCTATGGAAGCAACCCAGGTGTCCATCAATAGATTAATGGATAAAGAAAATACGCAGCAATAAAAAAGAATGAAATCATGCCATCTGCGATAATATGGATGGATCTAGAGGGTATTATGCTAAGCGAAATAAGCCAGGCAGAGAAAGACAAATACTGCATGGTCTCACTTATATGTGGAGTCTAAAAAAACAGACTCATAGAAACAGAGACTAAAGGGATGGTTACCGGAAGGGAGAGGGTGGGGGGAAGGGTGAAAAAAGTGAGGGGAACATAGTCAATAATATTGTGATACGTTTGCATGGTGACAGATGATTACTAGAATTAGTGGGGTGATCACTTTGTAAGCTATAAAAATGTCGTATCACCATATTGTACACCTGAAACGAATACAACTAATATAATATTGTATAATAACAATACTTAAATAATGACTCTTAGAAACATTTTTATTCAAAATGATAAAGCTATTTTCACAGTGGTTAAACATTTTTTTAAAAGACAATATAAATAAATTTTAAATTTTAGTCAATTTGGTTATTTTCTATTATATATAGCAAATTCACATTATGCAAATATTATTTTAATGATGGAATCCCTGCATATTTATCTTCTGCATATATAGTTCCACTTCTATTAATAACAGTAATATAAAGCTAAAAGTTTCTGTGAAATTATGAATTCTGAGTTCATTCAAAGCAGCAGTTGAGCTTAGAAGCAATGGAGACCGTTAGATAGGGCTCCAGTCTTATCATTTGTTGGGTGTTTGGGCTTGAATACATGACATCTTTTTTCTGGATTTCATTTCTTTTTTTTCTAATCTGTAAAGTCTCCAAAACAATCTCTAGCTTTACATTTCTGATTCTCTTCTTGGAGGTACAGCAAACATGTCCCCAGCAGAAGCAGGACTACAAATACTATTGCAATCTTTTTCCCAGGAGAGATCCTGCCCACTGGGGACATGACCGGGCAGCCCAACCAAGACACCATTTCAGCTAGCAAAAGGGCCGAGTGTGGTAGGTCCTTTCCTGGGGGTCCATACTTGGGGAAATGTTCATAAGGGGACTCTGATTTTCCTATTGCTTATTTCCTATAATGTGCTGGACGTTTCCGTCTCTTCTACTAAAACATTTTTTAAAATATCCCAATCAATTAGTTTATAAAGGGAGAACAGGAAACAATTGTGCTCTTTGTAGGAAGGAGAAATTTCTAGATTTAGAGGTAGAAGCCGTGAAATCCTAAAAATTCATCAGAGCCCTTTTTGCAATGGGTATACTCGACATAAGGGGTATAATAAACATTTTAGGGAATAACAAGTAACAACCAAATGTAATTAAAGCAGACTTAAAATTTTTGCACATTAACTGGGGATGGGTTTTAAAGAAATGTCTCTACCAAATGACAATTCTATGATCTAACCAGGAGAATCACACCTACATGTTTCTGAAAAAGTCACACACAAACTTTCACTGAGTGCGTGAAGTTTTATATTACATATGTCATGGTTTCACATGAAAGAAAAGTTTCTTGCCTTTACAAAATTTTGAGCTAGTGTGGATGGATTCTTGGAAGCAAAGTGTTTTTTTCATTAAGGAAAATAACCTGAGATCGAAATCCAAGTATTCTTTCCATGGACTGCATTCTTTCCAAAGAGTATCATAGATTAAATAATGATCTTAGACTACTCTAGCAATGTTTAAAGCTCATATTGCCTTGAAAGGAAAAATTTTTAAAGCCTAAACTTTATGTTTTAAAAAGTCATTATTGTTCATTTTCTTTTATCTTGATTCTCCAGGTTAATTGGTCTTTAAAATATCTGTGAAGCCAAACTCAGATTCTCCCTAGATTCCTCCTCAATTCTACTTAAGTGGATCAGTGTAAATTGTTAAAATTTTAAAATAAGTTATAAATTAAATTTCAAAGTAGTGTGCTAGCAAAAAATTTTAGAAAATCAGTCATAGATTCCTTTTCTTTCTAGGTTGCTCAAGTCTGATGGCTTTCCAGACACTATAATAGCTCCATCAAGAATCTCTCACCTTTGGGGGAGGGGCACAAAGAATAATGGCATATCGTCATCACCATCACCATCACCATCATCATCATCATCAACATCATCAAGGCCAACATTTATTGACTATATGTCAAGTATCTCATTAACCCAATCTCATTTAATCCAAATGAGCAAATATTATAATCACCCCCATTTTACAGATGAGAAAACTGAGGGGCAGAGGCGTTTAGGAAAACTTGCCCTAAGTAACAATGAAACGGCAATGCTGGGATTCAGACTGCCGAGTTCTTAACCACTGCACCACACTGCCTCCCACATCTCTCTGTCTTTACAGCTTCCCAGTTTTCTCTCTTTGGTGCTCCCTGATTGGGGGCTAAGGGAGATGAGCTGACTTTTGTATTCCTCTCTTGGAGAACTAGTGTAATGATTCTTTAGGAATGAAATTGGTGTAGTCCTCCTGAGGACTATTAATGGCTGAAGCATGACTGGAACCAGTCTCTTGCAGTCCTTCGTTTTCCTGGTACATTCTCAGAGAAATGCACGGTAAGTCTTCGCTTGTGCCCTCCGGCCTCAATTTGGCTCTAGAGTTGGTTTTTCGTGCCATGAATGTAATTTCACTTAGATGAATTTATAGATGCAGTGTCTTTAGTCATGGAGGACAATGAGCATTCCCTTGGAGAAACCTCATACAGTCCTGACATTTTTTGGTTTTCATTTGCAAAGGCATCATTTCCTAATATCTAATATGACTGTTGCCCAAATAACCTTCCTAGAGTCTGTGTCATTTGCTGCCTAAACTTGCATGACATTACTTTCTTTCAAAGGTCAGGAGAAAAAGAGACGTGATATATTTGTTTAATGCTTACCTTTTACTTCTGCATTCATGAACTAAGTTGATGGGATCAAGTGGGCTATTCCGAGTATATTAATATAAAGGCTTCCAGTGAGTTTATTAAGGGAAGATACTATGTATCATCACTTGACGTGGAATATTTGATTACATACCTATTATTACTTATTTTTCCATCATCTTATTTTAGGGCTTATCAAGATTTATAATAGCATTCTTTTTCAGCCTGCCACAATGGATTTATATTTTAATAGAACTCTTCTTGAGTGGGTTCTTTGTGTGGTAAGTGTCTTGAGGATTACATTTCAATCATGTGGGCAGAGTAGGCAGAATTCACTTTCTTCCATTACTGAGTCATTTAAGAAAACCACTGCACAAAACACGAGATCTATTTAACTAAACATTGGGGACCACGTTAGATGTTCCTTGCTCCTTACGCCTTTCCCTCCTCCCTTCCCAAGAGCATGCAGTGTTGTAATAGCATATTTACAAAGGGCTTTGTGATTACAAAAGAGGAAGTGAAGATTGGGCTTTGGGCTTTTGAGATTTTGAGAGAAGACTTTACAGAAGTCTTCTGTCTTAATAGAGATTGCTTCCAAGTAAATGGGTTGGGAAGATGACATTCCAAGAAGAAATGGAATGTGGAAAGACTCTGTGTGTGGATGTTCCAGAAAGACTGAGTCATCTAATGTGCTCGGAGCACAGGGGGCATGGGAGATGGCGTTGGAAAATGCCCAAATTATCTGAACTACTACTCACTGGAGAATTGTTCTTCTCCCCTGAAACGCTTCTGTGAAAGTTTCTCCTACCTTCCACAGAGGATTCCTACCCAGCCACCAATGCTCCTTTAGTTAGAATTTATCATTGTGTGTTGATACCACATCTGCATTTTTTAAATGAAATAATATTCATTTAACTTTTGGATCTGACAAGACTGCTAAGGTTGGTGATATTATTATAGCTGAGAAAAGTTTGAAACAACACTCCACTTTCAAGAGAAAACAGTTCATTCCGCTTTAAAGTTAGAAAAGAAAAATACACAGTCTTGCCAAATGTAAAGGTCACTTCTAAATAGAAGAAGTCAGACCAAAACAAGAAATTTAATCTGGAAGAAGCTCAATGGTTATTATTTATAACAAGCATGACCGTACATGTAAAAATTTGTTCAATGGCTTATGATTGTAGTATAAAATCGTTGAGGAGGTGGCCAATCCTCTCATGAGCACATAGGACACTGAAATAAAAGAAAACTTTCTTAAATGTTCATGCATGCATTCCGATATGCCTCACTAATGACATTAGTGTGTCCTGTATTGTTTATTGTAAGGTACACAAATCCAGTGTGTGTGTGTGTGTGTGTGTGTGTGTTTATATTTAATGAAATATTACAAACATCATTTCTACATGAAGGAGACCAGTAAGCCCTGTCCATGATGAGTCCCCTAGAACCAGATTGATAGATGGTGGTGATAAAAATTGATGTTTCATATTTGTAGCAGAATATATTTTCCAAAGATGACTGTACCAATATTTATCCCATTTCACATGCTCTTACAATGTGACACTGACACTCCTCTATTCAGAGGTATGGGTTTATCTTCCCTTCCCTAGAACGTGGATGAGCCTGTGATTACAGAGAAAGTGATGCTGTGTGACTTCCAAGGCTAACTCAGAAAAGGTGACATAGTTCCTGCTTGCATCTCTCTCTTAGGAATGCTTGCCCTTGGAATCTGGACACTGCTGTGAGGAAACCCTAAGTAGCCAATGCAGATAGATCACATGAAAAGGCCTGTGTGGAGAGGAACTGAGCCCTCCAGCCAACAGCCAGCATCAACTGCCTGATATGTGAGTACATGAGCCTTTGGACGATTCCAGCCTCCAGGCGTTGACGATCCCACTGGGACCTCAGACGTCATGGAGCAGAGATAAGCTGTCCCTATCATGCCCTGCCTGAATTTCTAACCCACAGAATTTGTGAGCATAATAAAAATGATCTGATCCACAGAGATCTTTGACAGTGGCTAATGAATCATAGGACTCCAAGGACTAAAATGGTGGATAGCCTTCTAAGGTTCTCCTTGACCTACATACCTGAAAACTGCTTGAGGTTTGATGAAATAAAGCCCAGTGATGTAAGATAGGGCTCCTCATCAATCCCCAGGCCTAAAGCTCCTTGAATGAAGGGGAGGCTGGTTAGCCTTGAGGAAAGATCCCGTAGTAGCAAGTCAGGTCGTGCCTACTGAAATTTCCTCCTACCCTTTCTCAAGAGAACATACAGACATTTACCAGAGTAGCTGTGCAGTGAGGAAAGGGCAGACGTGTAGAGTATTACTGACCACTGGCTCTGTGCTAACACTGATCGCCGGCTATCTTAAGCATGACAGTGCTCAGAGTGGGGGTTCTCTGGGTCAGGGAAACATAGTTTTGACCCAAGTGGTGTGACAATGGGCCCAGTGATCCATGAACGCTCCTGTGGTTGTTCCTGCAGACCCTGAATGTACAGATACAGGACATGTTAGCACCAGGCCTCACGCCTACCTTGAGCCCCTTACCCATGGGCAGAAGGCTACTATGGTAGATGACTCTGAAACTACTGGCTCCTTCCCCAACAGTAAACCTATACACCAATACTGCTTCCCAGGGAAGTCTCAGAGATGACAGGAGTGGGAATTCCTATCACACGCCCATTTACCTTGCCTGTTTGGCTCTTGAAGAAGACAAAAAGTCTTAGAGAATGACTGTATTGTTAAATGAATCAGTAGTGACTCTACTTTCAGCTGCCGTTTCGGATAGAGTCTCTTAAGCAAATAAACTAACCTCTGGAGCCTATTCTATGGTGATGGCTCTAGCAAATGCTGTTTTTTCCATCTGTGTGGACAGAGAGCACCAGGGATGGTACAGACTTGGCTGTCTTACTCAGAACCACCTGACCTCACTGGTCATAATGCTACAGTCTGCAGGGACCTTGACCCCTCACTGTCCCATAGACTCAGATGTTATTTCTCTGGAAAGCAGAGAATACAAAGTGCCCTAGATTCCTTGGTGAAGCACAGGTGAGCCGGACGGTGGGCAACAAGTCCTGTCACATCAGTGATGCTTCTTGGGGTCTAGTGGTCTATGGAATTTCTGGATATCCCCTCCAAAGTGAAAGACAGATAGCTGCACCTTTCACTTCTTAAAAGAAGAAAGAAGCACAATGCTTGGTGGGCGTCTCTATACTTTGAAAGAAACATATAGTACCAGTACTTGGGATTACTACTCTGACCCATTTCCTGACCCGTAACACTGCCAGCTTCCAGTGGCAGCCAGAACAGGTGAACCTGCTCCAACTGTTTAAGGCTACAGAAAGTCCTCTCAGTTCACTATTGTGGCCCAGTGCCCCCAATAGTATACAAGGGGTCTGTGCCAGTTGGAGGATATAGGGCGCCCACTGAGAGTCCTGATAGCATAAAGTAAACCCATACTTTCTTTGGCAAATAACTATCCTCCTTTTGAGAAGCCACTGGTTTGTTACTGTCAGTAGAGTCTGAATGCCTGAACGCGTAACATCAAATCATCATATTATCCATTGTACACTGGACTATGTGACCCACTATGACACATGTGTGCGTTTACAGGGCTGAAGGAGGTCCTGCAGGCAAATAAGTTTCATAAGCAAATGGCTCACACGCCCAAGGTGCCTTCTCTTTGTGTTCTATCACCTTTCCCAACTTGTCCTGCTATGCAATTGTTAATCTAGGCCTGTTTTCCTCATACTAGATGTACGTACTTCCAGGAGTACGCTGCAGTGTGCTAGTGGGTACTTGAAGCCTATGACCAATTTTGGCAGATGAAAAAAATTGAGTTCAATGAAAATAACTTTGAACAAAACTTCTGATCGTTTATTTTTCTTTTAAGAAATGAATGTTGGGGGTACAGACCTATACTCATTTATGGGCACTGGCTAACAAATAATAAATTGCATTTTAATTATTAAACTGATTCTCTTCTCAGAAACAGAACTCTGATCAATTCATAAACTCTAAAAGTTGTATTTCTCATGCACTCTTTCTCAGAAAGCTACTTGAGGATGTACTCCACCAAAACAAAGGTATAAACCAAGAGAGTGGAAGGCATGTGGTCAAGGAAACAAAGTGTCCGACAGAGGAGATCCACAACAGTCCTAAGGAGCAACCAGTTCAGTTTGGGACACTAGGCTGCAGGAATCCAGAAAGGGTATCTGAGGAAATTTTAAAAGGAGAATGAAATGGTTACCTATTATGAATAACCATATGAAAAACAGTATATGAAGGTGGTTTACAATTCTTTGGGAGAATTTTGGAAAAGTACATAAGAAAGTAAAATATGAAAAGGGGATGATTATTAGTTCAAGAAAAATAAAGTTACAGAAATGCATACATAGTTAAAATAAGTTAAATATTCAATATTAATTTAGTAAAAAATTATGATAGGCCTATATTTAAAGGATGAGGGAGGAAAAATGGGATGGAACAGGATGATGTAAGAAAGTTAAATCCTCATATTCCATCATAGGTGGGCAACAGCATCTAAAATATATACATCAGACAGCCTACTGTTTAGAAACATGAAGGTAAATACAAAGAAAAAAACTGAAAATAGTTAAAAACAATTGTCTATAGGTGGCAAAAGGGGTTGGGACAGAGGAGTTCCAACAGTTCTATTGAGAACTTTCTCCATTTCTTTCCTCTATGGTAATTGGTCTATTTTTAAAAAAATCTCTATTAGATTATTTTAGTTTGGAAGTTTATATTATCCTATGGAATCATCATATCATCCTACGGTTTTTAAATTTATTGGCATAGTATTGATCAAAGTATTCACCCAAAAGTATTTTAACTTTTCCTGTACTTGTGGTTATTTCCTCATTCTTGTTTCTAAGTATGTGTTTTTGAAGAGCCTTTATTTGGTAACTAAACTTGTTGAGGATTCATATCTGACCTTATCTTTCCGGAAAAACAAAACAATCCTGCACTCCTTGAAAATGCTCAGCATATCTCCAGTGGGAATTTGAAGCTCTGCAAGATTTTAATGCCATGAATTTGTGTTGTTAATTTTCTACCCAGCTGCTCTGCAAAATCAAATAAACATCAGCTGAAAAACACTGAAGGTCAAAGTGTTTGACATTAACCCGAAAACAGACATTCAGTATATCACCTGGGCATGGGAGCTAAAGCTGGATGAAGGAAAGCTCAAGGCAGCGAGGAGGTAGAGGCCACCTCAAATCTAAGCAGTAAGTGCACCCACCATTGAGTGAAGTTCTCCGCGGATTGCACCAGAAAGCAAGCTCCAACCCAGCAGGAATTTCCTTCACCACTGCATCCCCAGAACCTAGAGTAGAGCCTGCCACTTACAGGTACTCCATAGATCTCTGTTGAATTAATGATCCTGCAGATATTTAAAAATAATACAACCTGTAGATATTTGAATGAGTAAATACTTTCCCACCAGCTATAAAGATTAAGGAATGGAGAACTGGAGGTACTGAGATACCAGACACTATGCTGCTGCCTCAATATTACAAATAAAGTTTGTGACAAAAATCCCTAAACTCTTTCCTCATCTGTGAAATTTTCCCTACTTGACGCCTCAGTAAGTACAAATGCAAATGCCAAGATTTACCTGTTCAATTTGTTCAAGTATTTATCAATAATACCTTCTGGAATGTTACATACATTATCTATAATCCCCAGTCTGTGGAGAAACTGAGGATCAAGAAGTTAGGTGACTGACCTACAGATGCACACCTAGATTCAGGTGTAAGCACCACGGCCTTTTCCATTATTCCTATTAAATCAGCTATGTGTGCAGCTCCGTCCTGGACACTGTCTGTGAAACCTAATATTGTCCCCAAAATGGGGACTGGAGAAGAGGCTTTCCATTCCCTCCATATTGTGGTGACATAAACTGGTTGGGTGAGATGGGTATACAAGTACAACACACTATGGTTTTCTCAAGTGGCCTCATCTTCAGTACACTGACCCTCACAGTTGTATTATTTAGTCTTTTCCCACGTGTTTCACAGAGTATTATGGGGGATTGGCTCACGCAATAATGGAGGCTAAGAAGTCCCATCATCTGCTCTCTGCAAGGAGGCCCAGGAAAGCTGGTGATATAATTCTGTCTGAATCTGAGGGCCTGAGAACCAGGGGAGCCAAAGATGTAAGTCCAAGTCCAAAGGCTCAAGAACCAAGGGCACTAATGTCATGTTCCAGCCCAAACAGAGAACAAATTAGCCCTCCCTCTGCCTTTCTGTTCTACTTAGGTCCTTACAGATTGGATGACGCCCACCCACATTGGCTCTTCTTTACCAAGTCTATAGATACAAATGCTAATCTCTTCCAGGAACACCCTCACAGACACACCCAGAAATAATGTTTTACCAGCTATCTGGCATCTCTTAGCCCAGTCAAGTTGGCATATAAAATTAACCTGACACCTAGTGTTCTATACTGAAGAGATGGGCATTTATTGCTAAGATTTCTGCACATGTTGAGTTTTGAATCATTTCTCTACCATGGTGCAAATATTCTTCCAAATTTTGTCACTTTTCTTTCAATTTTAATGTTTCAAAAATATATATGTTGTAGCATGTATCAACACTTCATTCCTTCTTAGAGTCAAATAATATTCCCTGTATGGATATAGCACATTTTATTTATCCATTCATCAGTTGCTCAACATTTGAGTTGCTTTATTTTTTGGCTATTATAATGCTGCTATGAATAACTGCATAAAAGCTTTTGTGTGGACATGTGTCTTCATGTCTCTTGGGTATGTACCTAAGAATGGAATTTCTGGGTCATATGGTAACTACATTCACCTTTTTGAGGAACTGTCAACTGTTCTCTAAAGTGGCTGCACCTTTTACATTTTTCCCAGCAATGTATGTGGGTTCCAGTTTCTCCGCACTCTCACCAACACTTGTTACTGTCTTTTCTAAAATACACATATAGTCATTCTAGTAGGTTGGAATTGGTATCTTATTGTGGTTTTGATTTGCATTTCTCTAATGACTAATGATGTTGAACATATTTTCACATGCTTATTGGCCATTTGCATGCCTTCTTTGGAAAAATATTCACATTTTTTGCCTATTTCTTAATTGGCAAAAAATTTCTTAATTATTTGCCCTTTTTATTATTATGAGTTATAAAAGATCTTTATGTATCATATATATTCGACCTTTATCAGGTATGATTGGCAAAAATTTTCTCTCATTCTGTGGTTGTCTTTTCACTTTCTTTTTTTTTCAAGTATGCATTAGTTTATTTTGTGTATTTCTTAACCTTATGTAGACGAAATCATCCATACGGGTACTGACAATCAGAACTGAGGATTTCGTTGTCACTAAGCAGTATTATTGGCTGGTTTTCCATTCATTAGAACCATTTTAAAATAATGTTGGCCGATAAAGACTATTATATAAATATATGTATTACAAAGGAAAAAATTAGATTAACTTTCTAGGATTTAGGATTTTTCTTTAATGAGCTACAACATCAATATGTGCTGCTGTAATATAGTGAGATTATAACTAATAAACTGGTCATCACATAAGATTTCAAAGTCCAGTTGGTCTACTAAATCAATTAGATGAATGGTTCAGAAGAATTAGATGAACGGATAGTCTTTCACATGTGCAACAGTATACAGAGACCTTCTAGTGACCCAATCTACTGAATTCTGCTACTCAACAAAGCAAATACATAAAATGAATTTGTTTGAATTAGTTCACTTACAAGAATCATCACAAAATTAAATAATTTCATAAACACATGGTTTTCAATATAACACTGGTAATTTTAAAAGAAGAGGATATTACTACAACTCAAAAGTACAAACTTTTCCACATGGATTTATGTGTCCTAGGGAATAGCGACGGCACAGCGTGAGGAATAGTTAGAAACATACGTAATATGAAAAGTCATTCTATTCAGTATTTTACTGTGATTAATTATGGTAATTGTAATATAAGTGTACTGTTTATCTAGGAACTCAACTGAATATGAAACTCTGCAAAAGACCCAAAAAAAAAAATTTTTTTTAATTCAAGCTAAATAAGGCTTGACATCTTCATTTATAATAAGTGTCAAAAACATTTTAAATACACAAAGTGTGTCAAAACTTATGAAATATCCCAGCAGCCTGCACATTATATTGTTTCTGAAGAGCTGTAATATGGGTGTTATTAATATGTTCTGACCAAGTCTTTAAATATTTAATCATATTAGTCACCTATTCAAAGACCTTCCTTGGCTTCTGTATTAATTTCCTATCGCTGTCGTAACAAACTTAGTTAATAAAATTTGCTTAAAACAATGCAAATGTATCATTTTACAATTCAGGAAGTCAGAATTCAGAATGGGTCTCACTGAGCTAAAATCAAGACACCAGCTGAGCTACATTCTTTTCTGGAGGCTCTAGGGAGAATCCACTTTCTTGCCTTTTCCCACTTCCTTAGGAAAAGGGGGCTGCCTGCATTCCTGGCTCATGGCCTCCTTCTCTATTCAAAACCAGCAATGGGTTGTAGAGTCTTTCTCAGATTGCATTATCCTGACCTCCTCTTCCACATGTCAGGACCTCTGTGATTACACTGGATCCACCAGGATAATCTCCCTATTTTAATGTCAACTGATTAGCAAGCAGCCTTAACTCCATCTGCAAGTTGAATTCCCCTTTGCCAGTGTCACATAGGATGTTGACAAATTCTAGGGATTAGAATGTGGACATCTTGGGGGGCAGGGCAGCACCATGGCTTCCCAGTGTTTAGTAAACCTATGCTGGCCGCCAAAGATTTCTCCTGCCTTACTCACAAGCCTCCACTCTGTGTGCCCTGTGTTCCAGTCCACCTGCCCATCCTGTAAAACACCCCTTACTTGCACAGCTCCATAGCTTTACTCCTGGCATTTTCTCTTCCTTGTTCTCTTCATACCTTCCAGCTTTCCTCCCACGATGAAAATCCTACTCATTCTCAAGATCACGGCAAATGATGTTTCATTCTCCACAAAGCTTTTCCCTTAACCTTTCCTCGCTACATGTGCATAGCGTATTGTTTGGACCTCCCTGCAGAAGTTAACATTGTACCTTGTTTGATAGTTGTTGGTGTTCTTATCTCCTCTGCTAGACAGTGATCCCCTGAGGGCAGAAACTCATGGATTCATCCTCACTTATATGGATTTTCAGCATGTCTAAAACGGAACCGTTGCTTTTTCATCCATGCTGCTCGAAAACTGCTCTCCTCCCGTTTTCCTATCTAGTAAAATCAGCTCCTTTCACCGAGTAGTGCTTGCCATGGACCTTGGAGTCATCCTCAACTCCTCTCTCCCTCATTCCTTCCATAGGATCCATTAGCGAACCTCACCAGTGCTACCCCTGATCTAAGCCGCCACCATCTTCTGCCTGTCCTACTTGACTCCCCATTGCCAGTCTTGCCTCTGTACCTCTCACCTTGTACAAGCGATGTGTGTGTGCACACATGCACTCACATACACACAAAAAATTCTATCATCAACTCAGCAGCCAGAGGAATCGTTTACATTTTTTAAAAGTCTAAGTCTGATTATATCTCAGTCCTGCTTAACGTCAGTTAGCTTACCATTCATTACTGGTAGAATAGAATCCAAAGTCTTCATCACGTTCTGTAAGGCCCTACTCTCATCTCCCACTGTCCTCTGCTTCGCTGTGTTCCTACACCATTGCCTTCCTCACTGCTCCTCACACAAGCCTGGCAGTCATGTGCCTCAGGGCCTTTGCACTTGCTGTTCCCCCAGCCTGTGGAACACTCTTTCTTCAGATAACCACATGATTCATTTCTCTATGTCCTTTAGGTCTCTGCTCATCCCTTCAGGTTCTTTGGGTCTTTGCGCAAATGTCACTCCATCAGAGCCATTTTCCCTGACCATCCTATGCAAAAGAGCAGCCCTTCGTTTCTTCCATCATTGTCTCTACCCTCCCATGGCTTGAATTTTCCGTACACACATATCATTACCTGACATTACATTACAAATCTATTTCTTGTCTGTCACCCTCCACCAAAATGTATACTTCATGAGGGCAGAGACTTTATTTTGATCTCTATTCTAGTCTCAGAATCTAGAAGCATGCATAGCACAGAGTAGGCATTTAATTAGGCATTTAATTCATATTTGTTATATGAATGAACTCATCTTTGTATGTCCTCCTGTTTCTTGCCCAGTTCTTTGATCATAATAGGTGCTAGAGAAGTATTTGCGGAATTGAATTTGATGTACTTACTCAAAACTATTTACTATAAGCCCCAGAGGAAAAAAACTACAGTAAACCACATTGTCATAAAGAAAGAAAGACTGTAAAGATGTTGTCACAATTCAGCTTAGCCTTTTGTTATTTAGTTTTGATACCATGGACCTCCCTGGAGCGCAAAGGATATCACATTGAACATTTACTTCAACGATGGAGTTCAGAAATTAATCCAGGCAGCACATGCTGTCCACCCAGGGATTGTGTGTGTGTGTGTGGGGGGGGGGGGCACACAAGCACAAATACCAAGAAGGTCCCTGTAAGCCACAATGCCCGTAGTTAGGTACACCCAGTTTGGGGGGATATACTTAAATTTTAAAGCGACTTCTAATTCCACCTAAGTTTTTCTTCTCATCAATGCATTTCTCTCACTTTTACAGTACTGGTTTCTCAGACAGACCTTTGTCCTTTGTTTTTAGGTCTTTCGTATCAGAGAAAGAAACAAACTCAATGCAAAATTAAAACATTTAGCTTCTAATCATCCACTCTCTCGTTTCACATGCAAAAGGCCAGTTTTAAAAATTTATCTTTTCTTGCGATTCAATGTATATATTGATGCAAAAGCAAATGTCTGGAACTGCATCAGCTCATTTCATTTACACTCAACCAACTTAAAACGATCATTTCCAGACTACAGTTGCTCCTTGAACAAGGGGCTAGAGGCACCAACACTCCCGAGTCCAAAATGTTGACCAGAAGCCTTACTGATAGCACAGATAGTTGATTAACACATATTTTGTATGTTATATACATTATATACTGTATTCTTGCAGTAAAGTAAGCTAGAGAAAAGAAAATGTTATTAAAAAATCATAATGAAGAAAAAATACATTTATTACATTTATTGAAAAAAATCTACATGTAAGTGGACCCATACATGCATTTCAAGCTCATGTTGTTCAAGGGTCAAAGGTAATTTTAAATGATTCTCCACTTGTCCTTCAGAACTTCCTTGAGTCCCTCCTTTTGTACCAGGACCCTATATCCATCCAGTAACATGGGTAACATCTTTTACCGTAAAAACACAAACATTAATCACAATGAATCCTTTTGGTTATTTTACTTTTCTTGATCAATAGATGAGTGCTTTCTCTAACCCACTGGTTTTTGACTCTGTCTCCCCATTAGAATCACTTGCAAAACTGTTTAAAAAACGGGACTGCCCAAGACGCACCCACAACCAAGTACCAATCTTCGAGGGCTGGACCAAGGCATTAGAATTTCTTTTTCAAGTTCTCCTGGTGGTTCTAACGTGCAGTCACAGTGAGAATCAAAACCCTTGGCATACACAAGTCACAAAGAAATTATGCAGTGATGGGAATAGTATCAAGAGGAAGTTGATCACAAATTTAGATTTTGCTACAGTTAATTCACAGAGCAGATCACTGTCATGTGTATAATTGGTTGACTTGAATACTATATTACACGACTAGATACAGTGATTACTGTGGACCATAAGGATATGATTCAAAACATAAATAACTTGAATATGACTTGAAGACACTTTAAAGAAATTATTAGTCAAAGGTCAAATTTTTTCACACTAGCTTCTTTAGTAGTCTATGGTTAAGATGTTACGTAGTTGCAATGTTTTTCCTTTTCCAGGCCTTGTGCTGTAATTAAGACAGCAAATTCGAGGGAGGGAGAAAAAGCCTTGTTCTCTTTTTTCTAAAAAGTGATTCCCTAAATGGTTTCCCGTGGTAGGAGGGGTCATAAAGAACAGAAGGCTGAAGGTCATTGGCATCCATGACACTGTAGGGAATCCAGGCATTCTACAAAGGGAATAGGCGGATAATGGGCCTTCAATAGAGGTAAGGTAAGGCAAAAAAAAAAAAAAAAGAGAGAGAGAGAGATATGTAGGCAGCCAAAATGCAACAGAAATGGGCACTGGGTACTGCCTAATTGCAAGGACACTGGGGAAACATTCCGCTTATGTGCTGGACTCCGGCACAACATTTTGGTGACATTGAATTTTTCCATCACTAATTGCTTACAAGAATTTCCAAATTGAGCATTTAATTGCCCCAAAATAGAAAGATAACTGTAAAAGAACAAACTTATGTCCTATAAATACTACACTGCATCATAATTTGGATACAGAGCTGTATGTATACTGATTTGGCTGCGGAAACCTTCAGTAAATTGACTGGCATGTTGTTCATCATTTTCTGTAACAGATACATCTTTCACTAATGCTGTCATTTCTTCAATACTTTATACAACGTTATTTTGTTCAGCTACTTCTTCAAAACAATAGTTGCCAGGATCTGAACTGGCAGTAGAAGAAAATAGATTATTTGTAACAAAAGGAGAAAATTGTAGTATTACATAAAGCATTATGACTTGTTCCAAGTGGTCTAAAAATCTATGTCCTAATCATTTCAATTTACTTTTTCTGCCAGATCCTTCAAAATTGCCTGGAAATTGGGAAACTGCCTTTTAAAATAAATTCTAACTTCTCAATGTCTTTATTAGTATTAGCCATTTACTCGTATATGTGTATGTAATTTATTAGTGACTGAACCAGTATAGTAAGCTAATTAGCACTATTTCACTAATTTTAACACCTCCTAGATGATAAACTACCATGCAATTTCTGAATCACTATTGCTGCTTGGCATCTTTCTTTATATTAATGGCTTAATCTGGGGGGAAAAAGTGATGTTTCTAAAGCCCTGAGATTTCTTTTGAAATTCCTGAGCATTAAGTAGACTAACTTCGAACTACTTGTCTTTGAGACATTATTGCTTTTCAAGACTTTGAACATTACAATCTGTCTAAATTCTGTATTTCTGTATTTACTGTTTATATGTTATCTTCATTTTACAGGTAAATGAATATTCATTTATCAGAGGAATGTCTTTTTTTAAGAGGAGTCATATTTTTTAAAAGGAATCCCTTTAAAAATTTTTCCTAAATTCAAGAATTTATCGTTTTGGAGATAAGACCAGGAGTTTTGCTGTAGAGAAATGGTAAGCTTATTTTAAATACTTTAAAAATATTAACATAGAAATGCTTTCTTTTGGATTGATATAATTATATCTTCTCACATTTCACAGAAAGTTTTCCTGTGTATACAGGATTCATTCCCTTTTGGACTGTTTTCCTGCTTGATGGTCAACAAAACCCTCACAAGGAGGGAAAATGTCAGTAACTTGAAAGAAGATACACACCCTCCACTTTCATAGGGAAGCAACAAAGATAGTAAAAAAGACCAAGAGAAGAAGAAAGAAAATCCCTCTTGCAGAACCAGGTGTACTACAAAGCTCAATTAGATCACAGACTGAGGACACTGCTTTTTATAAGTTTTTGCTCCAGGGGGAACAGTTTGCTGAGTCTTCCTCTCGCTGCTCTCCGTCCCTGGAGTCCTAACCAGGTTTTTTCTCTTTTGCTTGTGAGAACGAAAAAAGTTGCCAGGGAAGGGATATTTGGTGCATTTCACGGAGGATTTTTCTATTTTCAGCAAGTTTTACCGTTCTCCAGATGCTCCCAATTTCTCTAGACCATTTTGAGAATCTATCTCACGAAAACTGTGAGTCCACTGTCCCCTCCCCAATGGACCTATACAGAATTTCGCATTTGATTCTACTTCGTTTGTCGATCCTCAAAAGCTCATCTTTGGACCCCAAGTTAAAAAATACGTCTGTCTAGAGTTAAAAGGCAAGGAACCCTGTAACACCATTCATGGGGGCTCAGAGAACACCTGAATCTTCCCAGGCGAGTTCTTGACGCGGCCAGTGGGAGCTCCGGCCTTGACCGTGCGCGGCAGTAGTGGATTCCCGCTACCCACTGGCATTAATCGGAGGGAAAGTTAACTTTCCTCTTCTTGCATTTCTCCAAAACCTGTCCTGTAGGAGCCGGATCTGACCTGGACCAAGACCTCAAAATCTGAGACCAGGCAAGACAGGCGTGTAAAGAAAGCCTCAGGGCACCCGCGGTCGCCGCCCACAAGCCCACCTATAGGACCAGAGCTCCGGGGCTCCCCGATGTACTTACTCCTGGTTTGAGTACAGCCTGCGACGCCTTGTCTACTCCTAGTAACGCGAGCGTATTCCGAGCCCACCCCGCGAGCGGTCTACCCCTGAGGCTCCCCCAAACCTCAAGACCTCCGCAGAAGCGAGGCATCTCTCGCCCGGCGCCCTTACCTTAGGGTTTGTCAGGAGCTGGTGCTCGTCGCTGTGCAGCAGCGCCCTGGAGTTGGACTCGGAGTTGTTCACGTAGACCTGGACGCAGGGGTACTGCGAAGTGCCCCTGCAGTCGGCGCCACAGGTGAACGTGCACTCGAACACCTCGCCGAGCTGCTGCACCGACAGCACCGTGCAGTTGGCCGCCGTGGCTTGCAGGTCCTGCAGCGCGGGACTGAGCCAGCAGAAGCCGAAGATGAAAAGCGACACGACGCCGGAGATGATGAGAAACAAGCCGAGCCGGATGCTCTTGTCCTCGGCTTCCGTGTACTCGTAAGCCACCCGGAGCTTCGCCATCGCCCCCCACTCCGGGCGGCTGGCGCGCTCCCCCCGCCCCCTCCCGCCCCCGGCGCCCTGCCCGACTGCCTCGGGCGGGAGGAGCCGCCGCCGCCGCCGCCGCGCGACAGCAGGGGAGTGGGCGGCGAGGGGGAGCGCGCGAGAACAAAGGGGCCGGGGCCCGCGACGCCCCCGGCCGCGGCAGCGCCCCCCACCCCCCAGCCTCGCCGCCGCCCGTGCCCGGGAGGCTCGCGGTGCTGCCGCGGCTTCAGAGCCTCCTGCACCCTCGGGCGCGAGGAGCGCACGGGCGACTCCTTCCTCCAGCGCCCCCTGCCAGCCTCCGCCCGCGCGCTCTCCCCGCCTCCCCCACCCCGCCTCCTCTCGCCGAGTGTCTCCCGGTCTCCATCGCCCGCCTGCCGCTTCTCTGCGGACTCGCGGGGCAGCTGCCCCGAGGGCAGGAGCGGCTGAACTGGGGCGAACTGGGGGGAAACCCCGAACGGGATGTGGCTCCGCCCAGCCCCACCCGCCGTCGACCTGGGTGGTGGAGCCTCGTCCCGGGGGCGTCTCCGTGAGCAAGAGGCGGATAGCGGCGGCTTGCGCTCGGGAGCCTTGTTAAATCCCCTTGGAGGGACGTCCGAGATGATAGCTTAGGATCAGTGCAGTTTAACCGGAGTGAAAGTTAAAAGAAGAAGGAAAGAAAATAAGAAAGGCAAGAGGGAGAGAGTGCGGTGTAAGTGGAGCGGCGGGAATCTTGAACTCCAAACGGGGATTGGTCAGCCGGCAAGGAGAGTGAGCGCTGCCAAGCAGCGGGCGTTCGTTCCCCTGGAAACGGACAGCGGGGACCCGGCGGCCTGGGGTGGAAGCCCGCAGAGAGCGGCGTGTGCTGGGGCGCGCCCTGGGGAGACCCTGTCTTCAGTTCCCACCCCGCGGACAAACAAGCTCCGGGCAGAAGGCGTGACTCCCCCCCTTCCTGCCCACCCCCGCATCCTTCGCACCCCCAGAGAGTGCGGTAATGGTCGTCTCAGGCCGCTGCCCCAGCCCGGACCCGAGGGCGGCAGAATAGGAGTGAAAGAGGCTGAGTCGGGCGGAGTTTCCTGTGGAGGTAACATGCGTGGGGGCAGGGGCCTGCGACCGGCGAGACCAAGGAAACTCGCTACCTGGGTCCTGGGTAGACCTCGCGGCAATTTAGGTATACTGAAGCTGGGTTGACTCCACTCGATTTCTCCCAAGGCTGAGAATGATTAAGGACCGAAGGAAGCAGGTGGAGAAGCTTGCGGCCCTGAAAGGAGACACGACTGTCCCCATTAGGACCGCCCCCTCGCTCCGGGACTCCCGAGAATCCTTTCTGTTTTGCTTCCCTCCGTAGGAGTCTTGCCACCCTAGGCCCGCCCCAGGATTTGTAGATGAGCTTTCCAGGAGCTCTATGCATGGCGACAGCAGCGTGCAGATCCACTTTGGAACAGGTACCGTTTCTAGAGCTGCGTTCTGCTCTCCTTGTTCTTCCCGTGGCTGCCCCCGTGCATACCTTCAGCCTCTACTCTTTTCGTGACTTTTTTTAAAAGTTAAGATTTTTTTTTCCCAAGCCACACTTCTATCCTAATATCAAACTCGAGAACTTTTTCGACTTGCCATTTTTAAGAATCAGAATGTTCACTCCTTTGCAAAATACATAAACATACCTTTTTTCTTGATTTGCAAGTCCCAAATGAATATCCTCTTGAATCAGTTATGTTCCTGATGAATGTGGAAACACCCAAACATGGAATTGACTTCTCTTTCTTGGATTTCAAATATTACTTAGCTAGTATTGAGTACCTGCCAACCGCAGTGCTAGTACGTTACTTTGAAGTACTACATTCCCTTATGGGGCGGGTACACACAACAGTATTTCCAAGCCAGGAGCAAAGCAAATTTAATTACAGAAAGAATAAATTAAGAAGATGCGGGGTTTGGAAAACTTTAAAATCAGGAAGACACTTTATACTTTAATACCTTTCAAGTTTTGAAGGAGTAGATTTCTTTTTTTCTTTACCTAGGAATTTTCTTCCCTTTCTGTTGGCATAAAGACAATTGTTAGTGATTACATTACCTGAAGGAAAAGTGAGGTGATAGTTGAAACAGCTTCACCTGAGATCCCGGCTCTTCAGTCTGAATCTCTTTCCTACTGCAGGTTATATAATCTGCCTTTTCAAGAAGGCTAAAAAGCCAGACCCAATTATTCAAGCTTGGTATGCTGAGCAATTTAACCTTGAGGCAGAATTGACTCTTACTAGTGTTTATAAAACAGGGATGGGGTGTCTAAAATAATTTAATGAATATGGTTCATTTCCAATGATTCCAGAGCTCAGAGTTCTGTGAATGAGCCCTCCTCTGCCTCAAAACTGAAGCAAGACAGTCTTCTAAGTCTAGAGAACTAATATCAGAAAATTCTGTCTTAATTTAACCTAAATGTTTAAGGGCTTTCAAATCCATTCTCTTTAGAGTTCTTCATTTAGTCACTTTCCTTCCTTATGACGATTCTTAAAGTATTTGAAGTAACTTTTGCCATCTAGCCTTCTGTGCTTTAAACATGTGCTTTCTCCTTTTATTTCCTATTTTTAAATTCTTTTCTGAATCCTTGCATTATGTCTTTCTTATTGAAAGTCAGTCATATCAAGACTTCCCAAATTGTCAGTTTTTATTTTACCCTTAATTGAATAATGTGTATGTTTTTAGCTTCATTTACTTGAGGTGGGGCTGCCTTATCACATTTCCAAGGAAGGTTGGACATGTCAGCCTCTCAGTTTCTGAAAATGGGTAACCATTGACTCTCTAAGTTAGAATACCGTTTCCCCAAAAATAAGACCCAGCCAGACCATCAGCTCTAATGCGTGTTTTGGAGCAAAAATTAATGTAAGAACCGGTATTAT
The DNA here is from genome assembly GCF_057876585.1 of Rhinolophus sinicus. NCBI lineage: Eukaryota > Metazoa > Chordata > Mammalia > Chiroptera > Rhinolophidae > Rhinolophus > Rhinolophus sinicus. Next base: position 68,202,966 of record NC_142501.1, on the reverse strand, counting down.
ATTGTGATATATATATATATATATATATATATATATATATATATATACACACACACACACACACACACACACACACACACACATATATGTACACACACACACACACACACCAGGTCTTATATTAATTTTTGCTCCAAAAGACACATCAGAGCTGATGGTCTGGCTAGGTCTTAAACCCATAGTAGTAAGAACCCCAGGGATCCCAGAGATACTAAGCTGTGAGGTCACTTAACATCTTCTGTTTCCTTTCCTGTGGAGGTCAGAGGCAGCACAGCAACTCACACACACACACACACACACACAAACTAGTCCTTCCTTTGCTTATGTAGTTTTCCATCAATTAAGATAAAAAATGTAATACTCAGAACTAAACTGACTTATTTGATGTACATCACTGCAGCAATGTTTTCAGGAGAATCAGGGCCAAGCCTTGATGAAATTCTTTTCAAAAGAAAAAGAAGACCTATCTAAACACTCTTATCATTTGTTCTCATATTCAGTATTCTTCAAGAAGTCCCGTGACTGATGTTAAAGTTACAATATAAATTTAATATGTATATATACTTTTGTTAAAGGATTCTAAAAAGAATTATAAGGAGGGCTTTGGAATCCTAGGAATAGAAGGAATTCAGAGCATGTTGGGAAAATGTTTATACACTGTTTTAAAAATTTGCACATTGTGAAGTTTTTCAATAACAAACTGCTACTATATACTCTAATAGCTAAAACACATAAGGGAAAAAATTAATATTGTATCACCTTTTCTCATTAGAATTCACATTCTGGAAAGATTTTTGATGTTTGCAACTAGAATAATTACATAGGAATAAGCATGAGTGATCCAATCAAAGAAAACCATATAGAAAATCTTTATCTTTTCTTTTTCATTCAGTTTATGTAACTGTAGATTTTGTTGTCATAGAAAATTAAGTTTCCTTTTTATTTAGTCTTAACTTAAAAATGCTTACAGTTGTACTACATCATTTCTAGCTTGCCAATATCAAAAAATTAACTTTCTTGCCATGCTTCATTGTAAATGTCAAATATTTGTTATTAACCTCAGAATTTTAAATTCAGAATAAGGTTCCTATTTGGCTACTATTTTTCCTAATTATTTTACATTCTTTCCTGTCCATAAACCTTATTTGTTATGTTGATCATGTAATTATTATTGAAATTACTATTTCTAGATATTTATATTAGAAAGGAAAGAATCTTACATTATCACCTAGTTCAAAATTAAGCAGGAAAGGAAGCTCCCAGAGACTTTGCATTTTGTTTGAAATAGTAAAGAATGATTATTAAAAATATTTTTGTTACAGTTAAAATGTTTGCATATGGCCTTTATGTTTGCAATTGAGAAAGGAAAGCAAAAAGCACAGATAGTCACTTCTTATTTGTAAATTCATAATACCATACTGGAAGTGCTGGCTAGATTGCCTAAATTCTCACCACCTGTTAGTCTTTTATTTTTTTTATGTTAATGTAAGTGAAAATACACACGTAGTACAAAGGAAATTAGCTTTGGAATAATAAAGCAAGGAGTTAAGAGGTTTTGGTCTCGGCAGTAAGAGAACATAATTTGATATAAGATAAATAATTGATGTTCTTGAATTGTTTCCTTCTCTTCATATAAAAGGGTTGGACTAACAGAGAATTTTAGTATTCTGATTTTTAGTCCAAGTTGATCTTGTTCTTGCCGTGTTCTTCAAAAACATGGGTATTACTATCAGATAGTACCTAGTCAAATTAAAAGGTCTTTTAATAGTTCCAAAATATGGAGACCACCTTGTGATACAATGGCTAACAGCGAGTGTTTGTCTTTGGAGAAATGGACCTACAGCTGTTGAACACGTAATATAAACAAATGTCCTAATTTAATCTTCCCATTAGATGAAGAGGGAACAAGAGATTAAGTAATTCCAAGGATGCACACATTGACAGTGCCAGATTAAAACACCTACCCATTCTTTTTCTACTATACTATGCTACCTCTAAGAAATAGCTGTTAAAAAAAAAAAGTGTAGGTAATACAAATGGATTTAAAATGTGCTTATATTCTTATATTCAGGTATAGTTAGGCTTGCTAAAAATCCATAATTGTGAAACCTGACTCTGAAGGGGGACAGTGGGTGGGTGAAGGAGCTAATGATTTAACCTGGTCTTCTTGTTTAATTTTACTTTGAATCACTTGTGTTGAAAATAGCCTTTTTAGATGCATAGCAAATATAAGTAGTATTGTTTTATGCGGGAAAGGGAAATTAAGCGTAGTATTTAGGTTTCAGAGAGACTTGTTGGAAATTCAAACTACATTCACAGTAAAAGTAAACACAGGGAACCGCCACATGTTAATAAAACAAGTCATTAAATAGTTGCAGGGTAGGAAAAAAGCCTATCCACCTAACGGGAGGAAATCACGTAATACTTCTAATAGATTTCTTGGCTTTGCTTGGACACTTCTGGTGATGAAAAATTCATTAATTCCTAATGCTACCCATTTGATTTTTGGACGTTTTAAGTAGTTGTAAATTGAAATCTGCCTTGTCATAACATCCACATAAAGGTCCTTATTCTGCCCTCTGGTGTTATGTAGGCTAATCTGCCTCGTAAAAGATCCCACTTCAGATTGTGGGAAGAAAATTATCTTCTCCCTCTTAGGCCTTTCTTCTTATACTTGTTTCTTCAGTATTCTTTTTTGATATGGTTTAGAAAACTAAGGTCATATCCTTACCCCAAAATGCTAAGGAAAATAGATAATTCAAGGTGGGAAGGATACCCAGTTTCAACATTCTCTAAAACAAGTCTGTACCTTTCTTTTCCATGTTATCCAAACTACAAACATGTAGGATGGTAAGATTTTGTTGCTCATTAATTAACAACGTCATTGCAAACGCAGAGAAACTGGGAAAGAATTGTGGCTCATCTTCAGTAGAATTTGGATTCCAAATAGTGATGTTCAAGTCAACTAATTTAATGTTCAAATATTAAATCCTTGAGAGTGAAATAAAAATGATATGAAAGTTCAGATTAAAAAGGGGAAATCGAAATCAATTTTTGAGCAGAAAACTAACGACTTGTTTTAAAAAAGAGGTGTAATTTTCACTCAGTAAAGGAACACGTTTTATATTTAAAGAATATTAATCAATTGAAGATACTTAAGTCAAAATAAGAAATCAAACTCATTTCTCTTAAAGAGGGGAAATATTTAACAGTTCAAATTTTCTTTTAAGACAGTCCATTTTTTCGTGCAACTGTTACATATGGTAATTAAAACTACATCTTAAAATAAATGTTCAGTATGTAACACATTTAAAGGTAGCTTCCAAACATTCTGTCTGCCCCAAATCTTTATTTTTATGCAAAAGATGAAACTATTTATGTCACTCGGCATATAATCTTCTCTCCGAGCTGTATATTTTTGAAAAATAATCAGTGCTTAAGTTTCTTCATTATAAATGAGTATCAGTAAGGCTTATCCTAAGAATCAAGCAGTCAGCCATTTGTTGACTTCATACCACCCTTGAAATTTGATGCATTTCTTCCAAATGTTTAAAGACCTCTTGTGTTATTACTATCTTCAGTATATTAGAGACTAGGTTGGCCTGGAAGAAAAACATCACTTGTTAAAAATTTTAAACATTAAATTATGTAGTCAAAATGTTACTTAAATACGAATGCAAATTATCGGAACATTACATTTCAGGATATGCTTATGAAAATTAAGAGACGAGTTCTGATTCACAGTATAAAACTGTTTTCCTCAGCTATTGTCCTCAATTGCTTGTTTAAAGGAACTACCACTTTTGGCACAAATGGGGCCAGTTTTATTTCATCTTGTAATAAAAATGTCAAAAACATATTGTGGTGTGGTAGCTGCCTATCAGGCCTTGGAAGTGAAAATTAAGTATCTTACACAGAATGAAACATTCGTTTTGCTATATAGAAAATGAGCTGATCATATGCTTCAGACTATCCAAGAATTTGGGTTTTTAAGAGATGGGGAATTATGACAATGAAGACGACGATCACTGTGAGTTTTATGACATTTTTCAAGAAGTCATTTCAATGGTTGAGGGAAAACTATGGGGCAAACATTTGGAAATGATTAGCTTTTAAAACTGAACATTAAATTCTTATGATAAAGAAAAAACAATAAAATCTTCTCAGGTCATAGTATTATACAATAGATGACTAGCTTAAAACTTTTTTTCAGTTAATGGACATAGAAGTGATAATGTACATTAGCTGCCATTAGTATTTATGCACACAAACTAAAGTGGAAATCTAAAATCTAGACAAAACATTCCCAGGAAATAGCTAAGGTTTTAAAAAAAGCATCTCTGCTGTTTTATACTTGGAAATGGATTTAACTTTCCTCAGTCTGCTCCAGGAACTACTACTGTAATAATGTGGTTTTTGTGCTAGAACATTGGATACAGAAAAAGTTAAGGAATGCCCAATACATAGGAATGCATTACTCCAAAACTAACTTTAACGGGATTTCACCAGAACCTTAAGATTTTATTCTAGTTAGTACCTGTACAGTCAGCCAAGTAGTTTCATTGGTAGTTCACTAACTTCTGAAATGACTTGTGGTATTTACTAAAGTATGTATTCCTAGCCTCTCTCCCTGGACATTGGAAAGTCAGAGTATCTGAGACCTAAAATTGACATTTGAAACATGCTTTCTGGGTGATTGTTATGGCACATTAAGTTTGAGACTTGCCTAACTAGAGGGTAACTCTGACTCTCGTTAGTTTCTGCAGCTATGTCAATCTAAATTGAGCCTTACATCAAATTTAATGATCAGCTTTAAGTAAGAAATAGGATTATGGCTTAATCTAATTCTGTAACCACTACTGTAGCAGGAAAACGGGAGATCGGACACTAATGCAATGTATAATTTCATGCTAAACATTTATCTCAAAACTTATTAAAAAACCCTCTCTTCCTTCCTTTGAATGTAGTACATACACAAATAAATCTGGTGAATATACATACATACTCGTATGATTTACTATTTGTTGTATTTTACTGTTTCATGTTTCTGAAGCTTACGAAAAAAAGTTGAATAGGTGCCTCCTGTAACTTTAAATCTTTCCAAAGAGAGCAGTGAATTTAACTAAACCATATCTAAGACTCACTGAAGACCACATTTTACAGTAGGTCAATGTTAAGTATATACTTTTAGCCCTGATGACACCATATTCCTCAACTTCAGATCAAGGAAAGGATATCAACATCTTAAAGAACAGAAAGGAGGCCTAGAATTTATCAAATCCAACCGTTTACTCAAACAGGTTGTCCTCTCAATAGCAATTGCTAGTCATCCAATTTCTGCGTGAATATTGAAATCCTCACTTCATGAAGCAGTTAGTACTGGGACGGCGCCGTGACATACAGAACCAAGATCTCACCCAGCTTCCCCCACCTGCTAGCTGGAGAACTGCCTTCTCATCTAAGTCATGCCTTTATTTGAAGATGGCTGTCATGTCTCCCCTTAGTTGTCCCTTCTCCAAGCTGTTCTAAGATGCACATTCTTTCCAAGCATGGCACCTTTGAAATTGGTATGCATTTTGTAATTAATGGCTTGTCATAATTTAATCGCACTATTTTTCCTTAGAGGTACACAAAATAATGTGCCTTACAATTGTTGGCAATTAGGTTTGCTGAAATACAGTAATTATCCCACTTCAGTGCTTTTTCAATAAACGACAGCACATTTAGGATCATTCAGTTCAACTCCTTATCTTACGAGTTGAGTATATACAGAACACTTTCCATTCAGTCTCTCCTTGGTTATATGCTGAGATGGAATCTAATGTCATAAAGCAACTCATTTCAGTATCTTAATGACATCAGTTATGTTTTAATATTGCCCTGACATCTTTCCTAGTTCTGCTCTTTAGCCACACAAATGAATTCATCATTGACAGCTCTTGAATTTGATATTTGAAGACAGACACCATGTTTCCATAGTTTCTCCTCTAATACTCAACATTCCTACTTCCTGGGTGGGATTTTTTCTTGTTTTTGTATGGTTATTTAAAATGGAAATTAAAATCTGCCTCAGGACTATGTTGAAGACAGGCTACAATAAGCATGCAGTGTACTTACTGCCTAGCAGCTAGAAGGCATTCTACATGCTCTTCCCCTGCTTTCTCCAGTCATGGCAGCTCTTAAAATACACAAGACTTCCTACTCTGTTCCAAGCGGTATCCTTTTCCTAATGTAGCTGAATATTAATTACATCAGTCTATTTGGCAACAGAATCAGTTTACATTGATGTACATAGGAACCACTCTTAAAGCCATGTTATGTTCCACCATTCTTTTTCTTTGAGCAACCAGAGTGCAAAACTAAGTAGTTATCCTGATTCGATGCATCTCATTTGATGCAATTCATCACAAAATTACTGGGTTTGATTCAGATCTCAATTTTGTCTATTGTATTTGCTTCATCTCCTATACTGGTAATTTATTCGTGGTATGATCTAATTTACTGTCAAGGTAATGCTACTGTCAAGGAGTGAGCCTTGTGACATGCTATTAGGATCTAGCTTTTAAAAAGACTGATACACATCTGGCTTATTTCATTCTCCAGACTGTCTTAATAGAATCATTTAGTAGGTATTTCTATGTCTTCATTATAAACTACATAAACCATGGTTAAGAGAACATTAAATACACACATCCTCTTACTTTCACATACATGGATGTTTAGGTTTTCTACAACTTTTCTTGCAAAGTTGATGCCATTAACCAAATCTAAGTTAAATGAGTCCTCCTTTGCAGCCATGCTCAGATGCCACATATTTAATGAGCAATGGGTGTAACAGAATGGAAGATCTATGATTTCTGAAAGAAGGATTCAGAGGAAGTGTCAATAAGAAGGAGCAGAGTGGGAAAAATTTGAAGTTTTGCGTTAACTGAAAATGCATAAAGATTCTTTTGAAAATGAAAAGCAGAAATTATAAATTATTTCAAAGCCCAGTGCTTTAATTTGTATATTTTATTTTTAAATTGAAATATCAATTTATACCATTCAATCAACATGTAATTTATCAAGCACCTATCGTGTTTCAAGTTCAGTGGCAAAAAGGAAAAGACTAGATAAGTGGCTGCCTTTATACCGCAAGAATTCAAATAAACTTTTTTAAATTAAAATGTATCCAAGGAAAACTGTGCAGTGAAAAATCCCTGAAAATTGAGTTTTTTCATATAAATTATACCATCACAAGAAGCATAGAATATATAAAGGGTGCCAAAAAAATGTATACATATTTTAAGAATGGAAAAAACTATTAAAATTGTAATGCTCAATATATACCGATAACAAAAGATGAACGCAAGTCATGTGTATACATTTTTTTTGGCACCCCCGGCATTTGAGACTAAATAGCTGAAAGGACTTTCCTTTGCAATTAAATAGCTTTTGGTTGCAGAAAGCCAATTATAATATAATCACAAAAATTACTTAATATAATGTACACCTTTGTCATTAGTAATATAAGGAAAAATTAAGAAAATTTATACCTAAGAAAATGTGAAATATTAGTTTAGGCCAACTCTGTACATGTTTAACCACAAATTATAAAACCAAGGAAAATAACCGTTATATTAAAGAGTTTAATATTTTAAAGGTTTCATATAGAATTTTAAAACTTGGGTTTGAAGTCAAGAGCATGGTTAATTTCTGATATTAACAAGTTGTAAAAAGTTGGTTTACATGCCAAGAGTTTTCTCATTTTGATGATTCAGGGTAAAAAGAACTCAGAAATCTGGAAAAGTATGCACTTAAAACTTAGTATAGGCAATTAAAACAAACAGCTCAAGCCAACACAAACCACTTACTACGAGCTATCTTGCTTTTCTGAGTCATTCACACAGTACCAGTCATGATCATGGTGACATTTTAGTGTCTGCATTCACAATAAAGATCCTCTTCCACTTGTCTGTTTCTCATGGTTATGGAGGAAAAGTTACATTTTACACAGCAAATTATTATGAAAAAATGTAATCTTTAAGAAATTATAGGATTTGACACTGGTTTGTCAAATGTAGTGTTTTGTTTTTTTTGCACAATTGTAAAACTATAATTACGTAAGTGCCATCTTTCCTACACAGGAGATGCTTTGGTTTAAATCTGAAAGATTAAAAAACTGATACTTTTATGTCAGTTTCTCACCTCAAAATACATAGAAAAAGGTAATCTTAAGTCACTTTATATTCCTGTTACACAAACACAGCAATACCATAAATGTTTCATTTTTAAACATGATTTGGTAAATGTCAATAAACTTTTACTCTTCATAGAAAAATAGGTTAAAAATGAAAACTTAAAGATCAAAACTCACTGCCTTTTTAAACTCTCTAGTTCTGCTCTCATAGCTTCAGTCTTCAGACATTTTCAAATACACTATTTGTCTTTAGATGGAAAAGAATCCATCAACTTGTTAATGTGAAATATCCCGGCCAGCAAACGGAAAGTAAAATCTACCTATCACCGCTTTTGGCTTACCTTGATTATACTTTGTCTTTTTTTTTTTTTGTTATATTACCTTGAGTATTAATCCTCTCCCCACCCGACTACTTCTTAAAGATAAAACTCAAAGGTGTATTAAGAAATTTCTCATAAATTTCACACAAAGTATTTTGACTGGATCCCAAGAATGTGCAGAAAGTATTATTTCTAATAGTTCTATAATGTTTAAAAAATTGTTTTCTGTCTTGAAGTTGGTTAATACTAAGAATGTCTACATTTTTTACCTATAAGTGAAATGGTGTATGGTTCTATTAACTACTTGTCAAAAGCTGAAAAAAAAGACTCCGTTTTGAATTGTTTAGTCACACCATTCAGTTTGATATTTGTAAAACTTTAGGTTTTTCTTCCCCTCCATTTTCATGTTGAAGAAGTAATTTCACAATTTCAAATCAAAGTCAACACTGCAGTGAGGAGAGCTTTTCTACTTTATTACAAAGAGAAGAAGCCTTTATGTGGTCAGAAAATACAAGATTGATCTTTTTTTCTCTTCCTATGAAACGCTGCTGTTCAAACAGCCAGAGTGAATTGTCTCAGTTCACTTCTTTAAGTCCCATCACATTCACTTGGGTATGGATGTCCTTGGCTGCTGAAAATCTGGCCCTTTAGTGCACAGGGCGACAAAGTCCCCTGACCAGCCGTTCCAGAATGTCCCATTTTCATATATTGCATCCATGCACACCTCCTAAAAATGAGGTACAGCAGGGCAAACATTTTCCAAAATAGATGTCATATATATAATATATACACATTCGTACATACATACCTTTATTCATGTGATGTCCAAAAATTTAAAAAAAATGTACACATTTATTACAAAATCGTAACAAAGACTGGACAGTGTTTTGCTCATTCTGGAAAGATGAAGCTCAGTAATAACACAACCCTGGAAATTATCCAGAGATTGTGGCAATATCTTTCTTCTAAACAGTCAGATATTCTTGCGTTAAGCTTGGCGAAACTGCCTTTCAAAAACAAGGGGAAGTAAAATGAAGGAAGTAGACCTTGCTTATCTTTCCAAATGAAATACGAGAAGGATCTTCACATAAAAATGTACAAACATTTGTTATTTTATTACCAATAGTGCTACAATGAACAATGCAAATTTTGTGGTCTAATTGTTGAGTCTTTTGTGGATTTTCTTTTTTACATCTTAGAAACTAAATGGTAACCTTCTGTCAGTGTACTTGTTTGTCTTTATAGACTCAAGTCTGTCTGCTGGCAAAAAAAAGAAAATAAATGAAAAAATTCAGACCCTGCTCGAACTAGAGAAAAACAAATTACAAATTTAGTTGTTGGGCAGCACATAATTAGTAAGGCAGGACCTCAAATGGTGACCCTTTGCGTAAGCCAATTGCCAGATTCTCAAGGAATTAAAACCAGGGTGCCTGAGCCACATCAGTTCTGCAGTTATGTTGAGTATTGTGCTGAGACAGCCATACCCCAAGAAAAGGGAAGTCTTTTTTTTTAGAAGGCTTGCTGAGCAGGGTTGTAGTTGAAGGTGGATGGCAGGTGAGGCCGTTCTTCTAATTTGTCATATTCCAGATGGAACTCCTATAAAACCAAATTTAAGAATTTAGATTTCTTCTCCTTTGTTCTCAGGGTTCTGTCAAAATATATTTTACTACATGAACCAAATACCTACATATATGAGAATGAACACAGATATGCCAACTCTTTTTTCCTTTAGATAAAATACAGCTTGAATAAAACTAACGTACTGTAGTTTCTACCTGATAGGTACAAAAATACAGACTTTCTGTGTAGACTTCTCATGAACATCTACTTTATGACACACATTCTCTACATTTTTTTTGCTCAAAAATAAAAGCTTGAAAGGGAAATCACTGTATCACTAAAAAATAAAAAACACTGAAAATTATAAAATATTTAAAAGTAAAACCTCCTTCAATGAAGTATACAACCTAAAATTTTTTTTTCATAAAAATGTTTAGAAATAAAGAATTTCTTATAAAATTTGTCTAATTTGTCTTATAAAAAAAAAGATAAAATTATTCTAATCTCATTAAAATCTGGGGAAAACAATGTATTTAAAACTCTTACATCTCCAGACTTCCCATTTCACAAACCTAAAACTCTGGAAAGATGTAACTGCCACCCAAAACTAGGCAGTGGTTCATGTAGGCACATTTGAAGATGAACTGCACAGTTTATTTCACTTAAACTTTCAAAATACTACATTAACTTAATGACTTTTGTAATTTAGAGATGGTGAAGCCATTTTTTCATACTTACCCAAGATCAAAGAGAGATGCAGAATATAACTTGGTGTATTAAAACAACAAAAAAACACTGCAAATCCAAAGAGCAAGAGGTTCTAAAATCACTAATTCTACAACCTGAATTCAGTTAGCACAAACTATCTCAGTCAATCCCACTTAAAAAATTATGAACCTTAGTATGTATTATGTTTTAAAGCCAGAAAGTAATGTTAGACACATGGGTTAACATATTTTACTGTATCTGTATTGTTTTGAACTGATTCCATAATTAATGTTTCCATTATTAAATTAAGGGGAAATTTTCAACATTAAAATGAAAACCTAGGTCACAATTAAATTTTGAAATACAAAACCAAGTATTTAAAATTTAAGAATATTATATTAATAATTACAGAAATCGTAGGTATCTTATTGAAAGCCTAGTATGTATCAAAACTAGAGGTACAGCTGATTTTATTCTAATCTTTGATAACTCTATAAAGTACATATATTATCTTCATTTTGCACCTGAGGAAATGAGGCTCACAAGTAACTTTCCCAAATCAGACAGTAATTATCAGATGTAGGTAAGATTAGGATCCAGGCCCATGCGACACCAAAGCCCATGACTTTTCTAGTATAACACATTACTAATATTTTTAGCCCAAGATCCAAAAAGAATCACTTCATTACAACCCCTGTCCAGAAATAATGTTGAACAAATTCAGTCCACTGACAAATGTTTATAAAGAAGGCACACTGTGGTGATTTTCATCTACAAAGTTTCACTTTACAGGACTGACTGGGAGAATGACTGAGGCACAGTGGTTCTTCTGCTTCCCAGTAAAAACCAGCAAACACCAGAACCACCACTGCAATCACCATAACCCTCCCTAAGGCACCACTCTCTCTTCCTTCCCATCTAGGCTTTACAAGAATTTTATTGCCTGGCTTGAAGATGAATATCCAAGTTAATGAAGAAAATATCTTCTTGTTACATCATTCTTGAGAAATTCAAGTTAGCATTTTAGTTCTAAACTATGTGTAGTTATATGGTAAAAAGTCTATTTGTAACCGTGACAAATCATGCATCCCACTGTTATAAATATTAAAATATTATTCAATTATCCTGTCCTTGTTGTTGTCCATTGGTGAACTACATTCTAATTATTAGAAGTTTAACTAGAGTAACTTCATCAATGCACGTATTTTTTTCCCTACATCAAAAAACAAAAAGATCAGTTTAAATCTAGGGAACACAAATATTTTTAAGAAAATCTCAAAAGACCTTATATATCAAAGATTCAAAAATAAAATAGGTCATATTTTGTCTTCCGTTTTTTAAATCTTTTTTTTGGAGGGTAGGGGTTCCATATACTTTTATTCTTAAAACACGTAAAGCTTACAGTAACTGGTATCTCTGTTTCCTAACTGTGATTGTTGATAATATCTCTTTTATGTGTTTGTTATATATACACACACCACACACATGTACACCTTTGTATAACCTGTAGGGGCGAGAAGAATGCCTTTTTCATACACCACTACCTATTGCCTAGAACAGTGCCAGGCCCCTAGCAGGTGTATAATTAATGGCTGATGAATTAATAAACACAAGTTTTCTTCACTTCGTTTATGAACGTAACAATTTTTTAAATATTCAAAGATTCAGTGTTAGAAGGTCTATGTATATATTTGCTTTAAAGGAAAAAAGAATCTAGATTATAGTTTAATGATTTAAAAGGCTATTAAAAAGAGTTCTAAATACTTTTTAAAAATAACTTTCAATGTCTTAGTTTTTCTATTAATAAAATTAGGTTACATTCTCAAAGGGTTACTGTGAAGCAAAATTGAAATATATGTACTGGATTCAGATAACCAAATATTATTATTATTACAAAAGCATTAATGTCATAATTGATCTTATTTCTCAGAGAAACATACTCTGCAGGACTGTTTCCTCAAATTCTCAAAAATGTCAGCTTTCTCTTAACTATGATAAATCCTCATTAAATTTTAGAAAGTAAACTATCTTAAATAGTTAGAAATAATTTTTATTTTGAAGAAAAGTACATATTACTGATTCAAGTATAAATATGTAATAAAGTGTACCAATGAAGTTAATGAAAAAATTTACATTTATATTAGGCTATGATATAAACACCTAAGCATTAAAAATCCTATTCAGTGTTCGACCCAAAAGGTGAAGACAGGTTGAAAGAATTCTTCAATTTTTAAGTCTTTAGTTTGAGAAACTTATTGCTAATAGGGCAGCCTCCATTACCTAAAAATTCTCTGTGGATGAAACTGTTTTAAAAAATTTTACCCATTAAGATTATATACACATCTCAATTACCACAAATTTTAAATTAGTAATTCCCACTAAATTATACAGGACAGACTACACAGCCTGCTGACAAGTCAAGATTATCTAAAAGGAGAGAATAAGCAAATACAGTATCAAAATTTTATGTACATACATTATTGACAGATAGGAAATTCTTTAAATAAATAAGGGGCTGCATCCGAGAACTCAGAGTCAGAATTTTTAGGGATAAGAAGTACTTTTGATTTAAATCATCTAATGCCTTAATATTACAATTCTTCATTTCTCTGAAGATATCAAATAAATTTGCAAAAGAAAGAACCTCATATAAGATACTCCGAAAGGAGACCTGGTTATAGTTTCATGGGGTCAATACTTTGCATGATACCATGATAACATCAAGCTATTATTTGTAATACTAATTCGTACTACAGACTTCTTACAGTGAGTTGAAGCTATTTAATGCATGTTCTTTACCTGTGAATACCTGTAGTAATCCACACCTACTTTACAAATGGGGATTTTGAAGTTAACTTGGGACATGGACTTTTTAATGGCTTTTCTGTAGCATGATGAATTGTTAATAAATATACTATGAATGAAACTTAATTTCTTAATTCCTAATCCACTTTCCGGGAAAACACTGAAAACACCCTTAAAAAAAAAAAAACCAGAAGTCACTGTAAAAAGTTTATTTTGTGAGTACAATACAACTTAAAAGTTTTAAGTTTATGAATTTGTGTTTTAATATAACCAAAAGAAATTAATATTTGATAGAAACCAATAATTCTACTTGCTTTCATCACTATGAAAATAATTTGGTTGAAGAATGTCAGTGCAAGTGGCCAGCAAATTATCTCAAGAGAGATTTCTTAGGGAATAATATAATGACATTTCCCAAATTTTATTTTCCTACTTCACTGCTAAAAATTTTAAAGCTCAACTGTACAGGAGAGATGGGATAAAACTGGGTGAACTATTTTACTCTCTCCCCCACAATTTTCTTTCAAATGACATTTACCTGACTGGGGAATTGCTTTTGTGAGAGAATAAAGGGGCCCTATTGACATGTAAGTTGTTTCTGAATATTTAATTTTATGGGTCAAACTTAGTTCTCTAGAAAAGTGATTTTTTTCACATACGTTTATTCACATATACTGAACTAAAATTTAACTAAAATTATATATCTATCTACTTCAAACATCCATCCCTTTTGAATACACTAAGTTTGGGATAATTTACAATGACAGTGAGCAAAAACTTCAAATAGATGGAGAAAAAAAGCTTCAGATAAATGGTGAAAACTTCAGTGATTTCCTAATAGAATTTTCCTCCCCTCTAAAGATACTTCCTCTCCCCTGCAGAATCAACTAACTGAGAGGTTCTCAAAATATGGCTCTAGACAAGGACCAGCATCACCACTGGCATCATTTGGGAACTTGCTAGAAAATGAAAATTCTCAGGTCCAATCCACAGACTTACTAAATCAGAAACTGTGGAGGCATGGCCAAGCAACTTGTTTTAACAAGGTCTCCAGCTAATTCTGATGCAAGCTAAAATTGGAGAACCATTGACCTAACCTAACAATGATCAATTATCATTTTTCCATCTTTGGAGAAATAGTAATATGCTGTATTAACAATGACAATAGGAACAGCAGAAACAAACTACCACAACTACTCCCACGTATGAAATATCCAATGTATGCCAAGCACTGTACTCAGTGTAAATGTGTTTGTGTGTAATCTCATTTAAACTTCATGACAATCTAGAAGCAAACATTTCAATTTAAAAGGAAACCTGCACAAGTAAAAACATAAATAGCAGAAACAGGAGTTAAATCTATGACTCAAAAACTATGGCTTTCTATTACACTATACTTCTTAAAGAACACATGTAACATACACAATGTCTCATGTACTATTTGTAATGAATGTAATTATTTCTATTTAACTAAAAGGTTGGTCATGGATCTACCTTTTGAAATCAATGTATGCGTAATAATTAGAATTGTTAGAATAATTCAAATACAGTATACAGTGGTATATGGACTTGGTCTGAGAAGTGATGACATTTACCTTTGAGAAACACCGAAATATAATTTAAAAAATTTAACCTGTTGTATGTTTTGTTTTGGTGTTTTTTTGTTGGGCTCATCTTTTCCTATTTCTTTTTTTCAAGTTTTTATATGAAATCTTGTGATGTAAAACTTTTTTTGTGATTAATACCTAGTAAGCATTTTGTATTACCTTCTGAAAATGTTTTACCTTTTTATCAGTTTAGTAAAGCTGACTCAAAAGGAGGGGGAAAAAAGCCCAAACCAAAAACTAAAAAAAATCATCCAATGACCTATCAAGAAATATTTTTCTGTAAGTAATGCTATAGTGAACATCAGGGTTCAACCAATGTCACCCCAATACATTTATTAGGTTGGTGCAAAAGTAATTGCAGTTTTTGCAATTTTTAACCTTTTAAACTGCAACTACTTTTGCACCAACATTATAATTTAAAAAAAAGAAGTATTTTTTTCTATTTAAAAAACTCAAGCATCTTCCTTGCAATGAGTGCAAGTGTTTTAAAAAGTCTGTTACCTGTTTACAAACTGGTTTTAGAAAAATCTCATACTTGCTTAATTAGAAGTAATAATAATGTAAGAATACATGACTAGGATTACCAGGGGGTATCTTTATTTTCCAGCTGAGTAGACACAAAAATATTTCAAATGTCACCAAGGCTTTTGAAAACTCACAAAATTTCTTACCAAGTTCAATCCCTTTTCTAACTATGGGTGAAATGAGCTGTTTCTGCATACTCTCCTAGAGTTCACTCAAGCCAAAGAGTGGAGACAAAAGACTTAGCAAATATCCGGCACATTATTGGAATGAATGCATTGGTACATATAAACAGATAAGAGGTCACTTCTTTTTAAAATCTAGATTTATATATTTACACATGGAAAAAAATATACCTTAGCTACTTTCCTCCAGTTAAGACAGTCAAAGAAGTAATATGTTCCCCTCTCATATGTATTGGTTTTCATTGTTGGCTCCATGCCTGGTGCCCTGGTAATCCATACTCGTTCTTCTTTGTGGTATCTCCAATCACGGTTAAAACTTCAATTTTTAAGAGAAAAAGACAATTAATTTTTTCCTGTGGCTCACATTTTTTAAAACTTTTCTCAGAAAATAATTACACATAAAATGCATAAATATGAATGCTTCTTTATCCTGCTTTTATTGTTAGTAAATACAACCCTAGTGAAATATAGGAAAATAATTTCTTAGTTTGTGTAAAATCCATACTCTTCAACTAATACACACATCTTTATTTAACTGAGGAAACTTTTATGCAAACAAAACAGATCTTTAAAGCTCTATGAGCAATGTGATAAAAACTTAGGCAGACCAAATAAAAATACATTGTGTTCCAAAAACTTTACTCTTTTCTTGTTCTTCTTGATATACAATAGAAATTGAGATATCTATTAAAACACACAAAAACTCCAACTATTTGTATTATTTTGTAAGGCTCTAAATACAAAGTCTACTTGAATTATTTAAATTCACATAATTCTGTAACTATGTTGAAAACAGAAGATCCATTTTAAAAATTCTTAATGTATTATTTTTATTTTTTATTCAAATCTCATTGATCCTAAATCATCAAAAGCCAAAAGGATATTCACCATTAGAATTTATTCAAGAATCAATGAGGATTTATAACCACTTGTAAATTGGGGAAATAACATTCAAAGGAGGTAAATGTACCACAAAAAACATCTCTGGTAAAACAAACCTCCATGTAAACAAATACTTTTCTACCAATACCATAAGGTAAATTTTAGACAGAACTAAGATATGAGACAAAACTGCCAGTGATGGATGGATAAATGAATGAATGAATTTATTTACTTATGAATAAATTAAAAGAAACAGGTAACAATTGCTATATTACAAAAAAAATGAGAGGAAAACATGGGAAAAAACAAATTCTCAATTGAGAAATAAAAAACAATTTATTATCAACACAGTGAATTTTACATTTAAGTATGTGATCCAAGGCCATTTATAGAAATGTTATTAGGGGTATTATAAAATACTTAAAATCTGTTAAAAGGTTTCCTAATCACAACATCACGAATTTTTAGTGACAACTCACTCTATA
Source organism: Rhinolophus sinicus (assembly GCF_057876585.1). Classification (NCBI taxonomy): domain Eukaryota; kingdom Metazoa; phylum Chordata; class Mammalia; order Chiroptera; family Rhinolophidae; genus Rhinolophus; species Rhinolophus sinicus. The sequence continues at coordinate 68,185,713 of NC_142501.1, read as the reverse complement.
GTAAACATGATTAACAGTATAGTCTATTAGTAACAAAATATGTTACCAATAGGACATGTGAGAAATGACACAAAATTGTTATTCTTAGGGCATCAGGTAAAAACAGAAATGCTCAGGAAAAAAACATATCCAATGGACCAACTTCTTAACACTATTTTCTTTAAGTTGGCCAGTAGGCTCCTGATAATGAATGTGGATTTTTTTAACACTTCAAAACGCACAAGAAATACATAGTGACTTGCCGATATAATATTTAATAGATGTTTATTAAATGATGAAATTCACTTTGTGATTCTATAAAGAGTAAGATGAGCCACCGTTATGAACCATATCTTGTACTTCATGTATTTATAAAAATTAGATTCACCAAATCCACGAGTCAAGTCGATTTTGTCTTCTCATAAATTTAGGGTAAGTTTAAAATTCTTCTTTTTATGTATACAGTAATTATGAAGCCATGGTAGTGTACGTTTCAATCTAGATTAGCTTTAATTTACTAAATGTAAAAATAAACAATTTATATTTCCTGATGGAGAAATATTTCCACTTGAAAAACAAAAGACAAAAAACTACAGCCATCATCATTTTTAAAAAGCAGCTTTCAGAATAAACAAGACCACTATAATACAAAAGTGTTTAAAAATACTTCGAACATACAGCTCTACTGCAGCTAAAAGTTGTAATACGTCCCCTCCATTCATGTAATAGAGATAGAAGAGAAGGTCTTCTCCGTATCGGCCAAGTTTTATTGCAGCCAGCTGGAAAAGAGAAATATATTATTCTGAAAGATAAAACTAGTTTGAAAATCCTAACATAATTGCTACCACTAACGTAAAAATAGGAAGAGAAACAGAAACTCATTTCTTTGTAGCAGATAACTGTTATTATACGATTACACAGGTAGTTATAATTCTAAAGAGGAGTTTCATCATTTAGGGGAGTTTTATCATTTAAATGACTAAAGTCACTTAACAATTATTTCTGGTACATCTATTTTATGTACCAATAAGAAAAAAAAAAGGTAAATAAAAACTTCTAAGCAAGTTCAAATGCTGTCTTACTTAAGGGATTTATTAATTACCCAATGTGGCAGTAACAGTGGAAGGAACACTGCCCAGAGATGCAGGACGGATATTCAAGACCTAGTTCCGTTACTTACTAATATGCCATGTCCAAGTTATTTAATGTATTTGAACTTCAATTATAAAATGTAGACAATGACATCTGTAAGGGTTACTAAAAATGAAAATGAAATTAAATAAGTGACTATATGTGAACACACCTTGCAGAGTGATACATAGAAAACTTACAGGAAATGTTAACGGAATCTACATCTGACAGTGATTCACAAATCAGTTGGTTATGTATTTTTAGCAAATCACAGATGTTACGTACAAAAATCATAAAGAGCTTGCTCTTTATTTTGTTTAAATGGATGACTCAAATATGACTGCTTTACGTGTCCCTCCACAAAGCAGAAACAGTTACCTACAAACTATAAAACTGTGAGTACAGTAAGTCTCAAATTCTCACATTACGGTAAACCTTTATTAAAAGTTCACCAAGATGAAAATACTTCCACCTCTTTCCCTAATCATGTAACAAAATGTTTATTTAACTATCACACATTCTCTGAATATAATTTTTCTTTCCATTCATACTATCCCCATTCAGGTAGCACTGCCAAATGTGTCAAATTCTCCTATATTAGTATTTCTTAGCTTGGCATAAGAAATGGTTCTGGAATCCTTAGGTATTTGGAGCAAAATAGTGCTATAGTGGAGGTGGCAGCAAATCACATAATCCAAAAACAGAAAAAACTGGTCTGATACTTCTTATCTTCCACCCTATTCAAGTATTAAAATACATAATGAGAAATATGTCTATTTACTTGGCTGTCCACACAGCTGTATCCATTTGACTACACAACTCCATGGTACAGATGCAGAACACTGTCATTCAAATTAGACATTTATACACATATGAATAACAGGTAAATGTATATAATTTTAATAAATTATAGCCTTTTACAAGACCAAAATTTAGATATCATTTCTAAAAACAATGAAATGAAAACTTGCTTAGTTCTTTACCCTAAAGCAAGAGTTTAACATTTTTCTTTCTTAGATTAAAAAGAAGATTAACACTGCTATGTGTTAATAGTTACTTTATAACTAGAATTTCAGGTAATTAAAAAAAGACAAAAAATACAGAAAAAAGCAAAAGGTCATAAATAAGATATATATATATATATATATATATATATATATGACACTATCTGTAATATTTGTAAAGAAAACTCTTTCTTAATAAGGGCATAAAATTAGAATATCAAAAGTAAATTTAAATTTTTCAAGTGAGTTTATTCCCATCAACTGTGGTTATGGCTGTACCCTGTTATTAGTAGCTATAAAAATATTTTACCAGTCCTAACATTGTTTTTAAAATATTTTAAAAATACAATCTAGGACCTCATAAAAACTTAAAATTACAAACAAAAATAGAAATAAAATTGTTAAATATAACTGAGTGAACATGTGACAGCATACCCAAGACCACTGCTAATTATTTCAAATATACTGTCTGAACTCAAAAAAAAAAAACTGCACCTGAAAAATAGATAAATTTGTGTTGACTGAGTAGAATAATAAATAAACTACACTCACCTTATCCCTAATGTGAATGTTCGTTAAGTACTCAGATGGAACATGAAAGTCTGGATAATAAAACGAAAAAAGCTTTATTAACTGATTCTCACTTACAAACATATTTTTAAAAGGTCTGAACACAAATATATTTTCCTACCTATGTCTTGAGGTCGACAAGGTGAAGATGCCCAGGGTGATGCAAATTTGGGGTAGAGATTTCTGAATAAGAGGGGGAAAAAAACACTCTGAAGTTCAAAGTAGAAAAAAAGATTTCTAATTTTAGTTCAGGAAATCAGGAAAAACAATGACTTCAAAAGTGAAATGAGCATTTTTACTTCTAATTTCCCTTCTTGGGTTTACTATGACTTATATACAACAGGAAACTGAAACAAGGTTTTATATATATATATATATAGAAATATTACTTCAAACTCACTTAAACTGCTTTAAATTCATTAATACCATGCCCCCAAGTAAAATTACTTTCCCATTTATATGGCCAGAAAAAAAAATCAGTAATTATTAAAATCAAAGGTTCAAATTCACCAAATATTTACTAAATGCCTATTAGATGCCTGGCACTGTTCCAGGTGCTTGGGAATACATTATGGAAGAAAGCAAAAATCACTCACAGACAACAGGAAACCTACTTTCTGGTTGGGGATGGTGGATAGGAGGGAGGCAGACAAAAATAATTTGTGTAATAAATAAACAATATTCCACGTTACTGGAAGGGTAGGGAGGAGAGAGTAATTGCATAATTAAATAGGGTAGTCAGGTTAGGTCTCATTTAGAAGGTCAGATTTGAAAACAGATCTGAAGGATGTAAGGGAATTAAAAATATTAATTATCTGGCAAAGACTTTTAGTCTGAGGAAACTGCTAGAGCTAAGGCAGCAACATGACCAACATGTCTGAGGTACAGCAAGGCCAGTGAAGCTAGAACAGAGAGAACAAAGGGGCTTTTGAGGCAGGGGCAGGAGAGAGACACAGATCATGCCTGTTGGGTTTTTAATTATAAAGAAACTGCAAACCCTTACTAGGTAGTGAGCAGAGAAATAACTTACTCAAGAAGAACTGTCCTGGCTGCTGTGTATGAAGAAGAGATTGTAAGGGGCACCGGGAAAATCAGGGATACCTATTGACTGGCTAACAGAGTAATCCAGGCAAGAGAGGATGGTGATTAAAACCAGGGTGTCAGCAGTGAAAAGCAGTGGGAAGCAACACAGCAATGATTCCACTATGTCAAATGTTGCTGACAGGTCAAAAAGGTAAGTTCCTGGAAGTGACCACTGAATTTAACAACACAGTGGTCTTTTCATGACTTTGATGACAACTTTTAGTGCAGTGGAGGGCAAAATCTTAACTGAAATGGTTTTAACAGAGAATAGAAGACAAATACGAGACACAGAGATGTCTCTTTTGAAGAATTTTGTTTCAAAGGAGACTAAAGAAACGGGGGGCGCATCAGTCAAATCAAGAAAAAGTATTTAACATGAAAGAAGTAACAGCATATTTATATGCTGATGGAAATAATCCAACAAAATGCAAACAATGGTGAAAGCATGTATCCACTATGGCAACAGGGTGGAGGATAAGAATAACGGGGTACAGATGGTAGGTAGTAAGTAGTTAGATTTGGTGGGAGAAATGCTGACATTCTCTTCTGATTGCTTCCTTCTTTCTGAGCAAAGTAGAAATAAAAAAAACAAGGTCATCATCTGAGAGTAGGGCAGGAGAAAAGGTATTAGAGGTTTGAATAGGGAAGTGTAAAATAGTTGGATAGGAGAACAAAAGCATGAATGGATTAGGCAGACCAGCTATGATTATGGTTGGCAGAATAAGACTCCTACTTTTGAGGTTCCTGACAACAAATTTAAATTCAGACCAGGCAGCGAAGTTGTATGGTTTTCTCTAGCCAAGCTCAGTAGCACAGGTCAAAAATGGAACAGGCAGAGATATAACCAGGGTTGTAGTTTCTGTCATGCAAGTATGACAAAGCAAGAGAGGGGCAAAGGAGTCAAGGGCATATATGACTGACCACTGCATTTAACCGGGTAAGAAGTGAGTTCACTGCAGGGAAAGAGAGACAGGGATGCTGAAGAACAATGAAAAGGTAAAAAGAACGGACTGAAGGTCCCAATGGAGTCACATGATTACAGGAGCCAGTACTAGAGGGAGAGAGATGGAAAACAGGAAGTGGCATGGGAGCATGAACGTAAAATTACAGAGAAACTGAAGTTACTATTACTAGTAATGGCAAGGTCAGAGGATGACGAAAGAAGCGAGCAGCTGAGATATGGGAGAGGGTAAGATTTTTGAAGAGAAATTCAAGGAGCTGAGATTTCAGGATTTTGGAAGGACCCTAAAAGTGTCGAAACTGCCAAGTTCTAAGAGGAATGATATTGGAAAATGACAGTGATCAAGGAGCTGATGAGAGGAGATAACCCAAAGAGTCAATAGGTAACAGCAATAATGAGTGGCAGCAGGTGATACAATTTGATGACATGAAATTAAAAACTGAAAGTCTACAGGGAGGTATTATATACAAATGTGGAAAAAAGAAAAAAACTTACTCAGGAGAGTTCAGATTGAGGCCTAATGTTGTTAAGTCACTTCCTAATGCAAGATGTACCATTCCTGGGTCTGTTTCTGCTGCCCTGATAAATGTTAACAGGCCAATCATTCCAAATTGGTCCGTCACCATCCCTTGAGGAATGTTAGTAACCCGACCTGGATAAGAAGATTATGGTCATTTTAATCTTTGATGAAACAGTAAAGAAAATGAATTCTACAATGTCACTGACATATTTTAGAGTCCCACCATCAGGTAACACCTGGATCCCTTTTTTCTGCTGGTTATTATTTTGTGTTGTTGAACTTTTATCTCCAGGGAATTTGGGTCCATCTGTACTTGAAGTTGTCTTGCCAGATGTATTCAAATTCTAACATGAAAAAAAAAAAATTAAATGTAACATTAGTAAATTTGTTAAGTATAAAAATTTCCTGTTCACATATTAGTAACTTTCTATTTATTCTTTATTATATTTACATTGGTAGCAAATTATTACCTGTTTTTCAAGTTCTACATGAAATTTTTTGTTTCCAAAACTGTCCCATGGCATACAAACAAATCCTGTATTATACACAGTTAAGTATTTAAAGGGCAAGGAGTATATGGAAAATATTATTTATCTCAGATCTCCAGTCACAGATAAAATACATTATCCATCCATCCATCCATCTATCCATCCATCCATCCATCATCTCAGGACTTTATTTATGCTTTTGGATACACTTGAAGTTCCACTCTTCAAAACTTTCATTTAGAAGAGAAACTAAATATAATACACTACCTAAAATGTCACCATAAAAACCTCCAAGATAAGTTAGAATATATGCATTTTTAAAATTCATATATATATATATATATATAAGTCTTACCCAATATCTTCTTTATCAATTATTTTAACAATATACAAACTCCCATCACAAAAAAAGCGCAATTTTCAGTGAAACGTGGAAGAAATAAACATATTCGTTAAGTCAGAAAGAGGAAGCTGAGTTGGCTGAATCAACACAGGAATAAAAATGTGTATAAAGATTCTTCAAGGTGAAAACTTACTCAAGAAAAACACAGCTCCTTAGAAGGCTATAATATCAAACTTCATGGGATCCAGCTGACAGGGACTACAATAAAAGTCTAAATTAACTCTGAGAAGTTCAACAGAAATTTGCAAACCTACATGAAATAGGAAAAAAATAGGCTATCTTCTAAGTCATAAAGGTTTTCCACATTCTTCAGAAGTTAGATTATTACAGATACTCAAGAAAAACAATTTTGTAATAGTATTTAATAAGTCCTTAATACAATCTATAAAACTGTTTATAAGAGAAATCTGAAGGGAAAAAAAACTACATCACTCACATAATTCTCAGTTACTTACAGATTTACTGTCATCATTACTTGATGTTGGATCTTTATAGCTGGAACCAGGTAATGCTGGAAAATCTTCGTTGTGTATTGAGAAGTCCTGGGATTGCTCATTTGCTGGTTTTGTTACCATTCCAACTATGCAATAAAAATAATCCAGAGAATTGCAATTGATATTTATGCTATTTTGCTACAAATTATAAAAAGTTAACTTTCCTCATGAGAATATACCAAAGAGATTCTTATTTTGCTATGAAAGCATACTTCAAAAAAATTAGTATTGAGGGTAACAATAAAGAACTAAATTTTTATATACTGATCAATAACTCAATATACAAAAAATACAAGGGAAATAAGTGGTAATCTTGTAATTCTAATCCAACGTCATATTATATAGATGCTTTAAAATATAATTTGATATTGGTAATAATTATTAACATTTTTGGTTTAAAAGCTTGCTTTATTTAAATACTGGACTAGCTATTATAAACACCAGTTAATTGTTAAATACAAATGAACAAAATAAGTTTTAAAAGAAAATGTCAGTATTCTACTTGAAAGTGACTTACAGAGTGAGCAAATTGCAATCAATTATAAAATAACTCCATATTAGTTCAGATTTTCTTGGACTTCATGTAATAGATGTAAAACATGCAAGAACTGGGAAGTAATCCTCCCACTATACTTGGCATTAGTCAGGCCCTTATTGGAGAACAATATCCAGTTTGGGACTCCACAATTCAAGAACGATATGGAGAAACTAGAGATGGTCCAAGGAGAGCAACGGGAATGACTAAAGGGATGAAAAAATGGACCTATGAGGAAAGGTTAAAAACATTAGAGTCTGAACTGAGAACCAAATAGCTAGGTAGTCAACTTCCAGGGCAGATCACTTTTTGTTATTTCTGGAAGAGTGATTTGGAAACTTTAAAATAGGAACAACAAATTTTTCCCTTCTTGACATATTGTTATTTGTATTCATATTCTGAAAATCATGGAAATCCTTTTAGACTGAAAATGGGAAAAACAGTCATAAGAGTGACGAACTGATCCCCTTTAAGTATATTGTTTCTGCTACTGGCCTCCATCAGGTTCTCCCAAAAGGAAACAATTATATGCAAAGGACAAAAACAGTATGGCTACATTGCTGTTACATAATTTTCATTTCTAAATTGTTACTGCACGTTTCACACACCCCCTTCTTTTCATTTAGCTTCTATTAACCAAATCTCTCATTTATTGGAGACATTAAAAAAGGGGTATTAATAGTGACCAAGAGTCTACATAAACTATACATGACCCATGAGTAGTGGTTCTCAACAGGAGACAATTTTTTCTCCTTTAGGACATTTGTCAATGTTTGGAGACATCTGTGGTTGTCACAATGGGAGAAGGTTAGAAGGTAGGGAGTGCCATTGGCATCAAGTAGGCAGAGACCAGGGATGTCGCTAAACATTCTACAGGACAGCCCCACATTTACAAGGAATTACTGACCCAAATGTCAGGAGTGCGGACGTTAAGAAACTGGCTTAGAAAAAGTCTTTACTGTATGGTCAGTCATTATGAATCACTAAGAATGCAGGAATGTGTTCTTTTAAAAAAAATGTGTGATGAATTTTTAAAAAAGGCAGACCACAAAATAATCATTAAGGTGTATGAAGGCAGAACTGCCAGAAGAAAGTAAGTTCTGAATACCAACGAGGACTTCTTTTTGGGGTTTCTGTACAAACTAAGTTTTCCCATTTAGCTTTGCTATGATGGTATTCTGGGAGGAAAAAGCACTTTGTATGTATCACCTGACAAATTACACTACTCTGACTAGAAAACATACATGTGTGCGCATGCGTGCACGCAATGGAAACGTTCCATTGGCCGTCATTAAAAGGCTTAATTACCATAAGGAGCTCTTCCAGCCAAGGGGTTTATTAATGGAGTTGGGTTACCACTTCCTTCCCTTCTGTTTCGGTCTGCTAATGCTGGAAAATCTGAAAGGTCCAATCCTGTCACATTTTCACTTCCATCTAAATAAGAAGAACACTAGTTACTGATTCTACAAACATTTAAAGAGATTATTAAAGACCAACCATAACACACTTTGAAATGACAGTCCCTTCTTCCTAAATGATGCACAGCACTGTAGTAGGTATACGTAGGTGCACAATCAACACTGTGGACTGATTTCACATGAAAAAATTTCATGAACAATCAGCAAAGCAGTTTGTAACTAGCATAATAAATATCCCAAATCTTAGAGACTTAAGATAAAGAATAAGGAGTACAGTGGTACATTACTTCCCCTGTGAAAGATAGTACTCTAAAGTTATAGCTTGTTAGCTAGGAAGAGAGATTGTTGTGATGTAACTGCTCTTTTCATTATATTCAAAAGCAGAGGTTGTATCTGGAATGCTTGGTGCTTCAGTAACATATAGGTGTGAGAATGACAGTGCCTCCTGCAAATGGCAGAATCATATCTGAGGCACAGGCAATGGAAGCAAAGCCTTATGGACTTCTGTCCTGTGGTCTGTTGGTTCCATACACAAATGTGTATGCATGCATTTGTGCATGTGTTTACAGCTGGGCATGTACGTAGGGTGGCAAAAAGAGGGTATAAGTAGGGTTTCCATGTATGGTGAATGCTGGGAAGCATGGGAATATGATGTAAAGCCTAAAAGTTTATATTACCTATTACACAGTAGGCGCTCAATAAATATATATTGAATGAATAAAATTTATTTTTGTTCATTTTAAAACTCAGCTCACTTCCTTTTAAAAATTAAAATTTAACCCATTTCTACTTTGCCTATTTTAATCACCCCCTTGATTTTTTAACTTTTATTATTCTATTATTCTTATAATTTTGTATTTTTAATTTTAGAGACTTTAACTTTCTACCTTAGTTTTAGCCTGTACTATGGCTTTTCTTTAATTTTTCTTTCACCTAGTGTTTTATGACCATTTTAAATTTATTTTACCCTTTATACCAGTTAATTTTAATTTTTCTCCAAGTTTCATAATTAGAAGAATCTCAGGAAAAAGAACTATTATCTCATGTTTATTCTGCTGATAGAAAAATAGTATTAACATTCCAAGTTAGGCGACAATTTAAAATTATGAAGGGTGAAAGATAAAAATCATTCATACCTACTGTTTTTAAAGAAATTGCAGTTTATGAATTTTGCATTTTAATGATAGTACTATCTGAACAAGACAATAGAAAATAGCAATTTACATAGTTTCAATCTACACAGTAACCTCTCGAATTATTTGATTACAAATTAACTATAAACTCTTAATATACATATATTAACTTTTAATTTACATTTTCAGTTCCTCTAAGATGGAATTTAAAATTGCCATGTTATTTGAGACTACTTTTAACTTAAAAAAGTTAATAAACCCCCAAATTTATATTTTTAGGGAAAGACTTAGAAACAATTTTCTTATTGTTAAACATAGTTAAACTGCATTTTAAAAATAATTCTAAAATTTATAGAAGTGTATGAAACCATAATTCAGAATATAAAATGGCACTGTCAGACACAGTTATTTTATGGTCCATTAAAGAAAAAATCTCACCAATTAAACTATGATATGCAGCCTGATTTCAGAGATATTAAAATATGAAAAAAACGAGCATTTTAGAGATACTGAATATGGTACTTCATATTATTTTAACATCTTCAACACAAAACTATAATTTTCAAATGCTGAAACTTTTCATTTTAAAGTTTCATTCGATCAATCTCTGCTGCTAAACATACGATAACATTTAAAAAATGAAAAGCCCATAGCCACAAATGACATTTCATTACTAAATCTCATGCTTCCACATATGCTCCTTTTCACTGATCATTCTTTTCACCTTCTACTTCCTTTACATCATTTCTCTCTCAACAATTGTGTTCATTTTGCTCCTATGACCATAACAACATCCTTTATTTCCTTTATCAGGAAGGGTCTGGAGGCAAGGGCAGAAGAGGGTGAAAACCGAAGGAGAATAGCAACAAAGCTGCCTGTTTAGTCTGAAGCAGTTGATAAAAGATTAAATAAACCAACAGACTGCAGGAATTATTTACTGTCAAAATCAGAATTGGTTTTCCATGTAATTAAATTTTGAATTTTACACATAAAACTGGATAAAAAATTCATAAGGATTAAATGCCAAAATGAGTATTATTAAAACTATTAAGAAAAAAATTGTAAGTGATCCATATTATTTTAACAATTTCTTTGCTCTGGGTCTCAGTAACAAGAAGGCCATACCACCCAACCTAGTTTAGACTGCAGTAACAGGACTGAGGATAGGAAACGCTTTTGAAGCAAAAAAAAATTCTGCAGCATAAACATAGTCTAAGTTAATGTTTAGGCTTCTCTAGGTATTAAGAAAATACTGGTATTAGAACATTATGCTATCACCGTGCCAAGTGAAAAAATATATTTAGGTATCTTCCAAGTGTTCACTGAATTAAATCCTATTCCTGTCAAATCTTCACTAAATTCAATTCTACCATTTTAACACACACACAAAAAAATCCTGTAATATTTTAAGACCAGTATGCTGAATTGCTTTATATTTCAAAGATCTACCATATTTTTTATAGGGTACTAGCTCCAGAATAAGCTTACCTGTTCCATTAAAAATGTTACTTGATAAGGAGTTATTCATTCCAAATGCCTGATTCCTGTTCATTCCAAATCCAGACATACTGGGTACATAGAAAATAATTTTAGATATACAGTAAGAACACTAACTTTCAGATGATGAAAAACAAAAGTGTATATTTTTGATCTCCTCATATAAAACAACATGTTTTAAAACAAATACTAATTTTATTTTTTTGAGTATAATCTTTAATTTTATTTAAAAACTTCCCTGAGTCCTTACATGAAAAACAGAGAACCAAAATGTCTTATACAGATTAATTAAAAAACAAGGAATTTATATATGTCTTGAAGAAAACAGAGATTAAGGGTACTACTTTGTGTACTTGGAGAACCAACTTACAAGATAGGTACTGGCAGAACTAACCTCAAAACTATGCTGTTTAATGTAAGACTATGGTTCCTGAACACCTGCTTTTCTTCCACTACTGGTAAGGCGTGCTATTGTTACTTGCCATAGAAGATCTTTTTCCTTACAGCCTGTCTTTTCCAACTAGAATATAAACTCCTCATGGACAAGGTCTGTGGCAAATTCATCTTTGCATCCTCTGCCCTTAGTATTCAGGAGGATACAACAGGCACTAAACAAATGTTCGGCTGACCTGAATTAAATGATGTTTTTCTTTAACTGAATTCAGTGTTCCAAAACACATCACTCTTATCTAAATACAGTGTATCTTTCAGCTACTTAAAAGAAAAAAATTCTGTCTGTAGTGCCTTCAATTCTAAATTAATGCACAACTGGTATATGGTAAATAGTTACAAATGCCTCCCCTTTTCCCAAAAGCCTAAACATGGGAAAATAAAAACAAAAAATAAGACTAAACCTAAAGCAAGGCCAGAAGTAATTAAGAATTTCAAAAAGAATTAATGAAAATTCTTCACTGAAAGAATTCATCTTTTACATCAAATTATCTGATAAAAGACAGTGTATCTGTGTTATGAGTAGGGTTAAATTGTTTGAAGATAACAGGTTTTTTCTGCTTTGTTTTTGTTTTTCTTCCCCCCCAAATCTGTAAAACTAACTTTGGCCAAACAATATCTTCATAAAATATACAGCTGGGGGAAAAAGAATACTTTAGTAGGAAAGCCAACAGAAATTTCTGTTTAATGGTATGTTGGAATTGCTGATGATACAGGCACCCTCAAACATTGAATAAGTACTAAGAAATGAAAACATTCTATAACAAACTTATCAATAGTAATGAGCAGGATTTTAGAGACCTATGTTTAATGACAATTTACAAGCAAAGTGTTTTTTTAAATCAATTAAAATGTGAAAAAAAATGGAAAGGCAAAAATTTAAATATACATTCAATGAACAATACTACAAGAAAGCAGAAAGATGTGATAAACCCAAGAAGTATTATACCATTAGGAATCTATCAAGGAGATTAGAATTTTGATAACCCTTTACAGATAGTAACTTTTTAAGAAATTAAAAGAACAGTAAAATTATGAAAGAAATACTAACAAATCGAAATAAGAGTAAGAATTGGAGCTTATGAGATGAAGATTAAACAGGAAATGGGTTAATAATCTATTTTAATTGAGATTTTACAAGTATTAGTTTAAAGAAAGTGAAATAAATATATGATGATAGCAACTAGATCAAGGTCCTTCCCCCCCTAGAATTCTCCATTTTAAAAAATTAGCAAATTTAAATGCTATTTTTGCAAGGAAGAAAGCCTTATATTATAGATCTAACTCTCATATAAATTATCTAAACAGCTTAAAAAATCTAACATAGTGGATAATTGGTCTTTATACTGTTGTTATTATTATTTGCATAATAGCATATGCAATGGATAATGCAAAAAGGAGTAAAAAAGCATAACAGGTCATCTTTTTGTTTTAAATCCCAGGACATGGCATAATTTTCAAATACTGTAGATGCAGTTTTAAAAAGTCTTCGGTTAGTCTCCAAAACTTAGTTTCAGTTGAAGAGGTACTTAACCAAAGCATAAGTGGAGCAAAGCAGTAATAACAGTCAAACATGTCTCCGGTCCTATTCATAACCCTGGAACTCTTAGCACACAGGTGACCAGCCTCACTGAGTAAAGGAAGGGCATTATCAAGAAAAATTTGCCTGGTGGCTACCTAAGAACAATCCTATTCTAACAGCAACAACAAAAGGCTTTAATGTGTTTTCTAAGATCACTGATTTTCAAAAGAACACGTCCTTAGTTTGGGGAAGTTCAAGTTGTAATGTTTAACAGAAAGAGAATCTCTGGTCATAAACACATGATGAAACACACTTATGAGACAGAAGCCACGACTCAAGAACAGAATGTTGAATATGAAAAGGCAAATCTGAAAATACCCAGAAAGACAAGTATACACAGTATCAATAAACATCTTACCTGTTCACAGTAAAAGGCTGTCGAGAAGGCTGCTGCTTTGGCATACATATTATGCTTGGCGAGCTTCTGTTGGGGCTACCTAACCCTGAACTGCTCATGCTATTTGTCCTGCTAGGAATTCCAATGCCCTGACCAACCTGGGAGTGGTTCATCATATTCCTAGGATTCATAGGCAAAATACCCCTGAAAAAGAAGTCCATTATACTAAATAAGCTCTCTACAATTACTCATTAAAATTCTCTGTAAATAATCAATTGGCCTAATTCTAGAACTTCAAACACACTTTCAAATTGCATTGCTAATTTTTATTAATTGAATTACTTTGTCCAGTCATTCTAGTTCTTTGAAAAGAAAACCAAAGTAAACAAACCAACAAAGGGCAAATTATAGTGGAAATAATATATGGTGATACCTAGGATGAGAGAACTATTAGTGTGACTATGACATAAAATAATACAACTGTATTTCACACGTAATTAGAATAATTTCATTCCAAATGTATGTCATTCTATCTTCTTCATACTAATATGCATCATCTATGTAATCTGTTTTATTTTATTCTCACTAGAGCAATGGGTGTGTGATGAAGGACGCAATAATCAGAATTATCTGAGGAGTGATTTTAAATTGCACATCCTCTGTTGAGGAAGAAAACTGGCTTTTGAAAAAGCTCCCCAGGTGGTGATTAACCCGATATCCACCCAGTTGACAATCAGTATGATAGTTTCAGGATAGAAACATCTTACACTGGACTCAACAATTTGCAGTGAATAAAAGGAGCAGAGGGTATCGACTTTCTTTTCCTCAGTGAAAGGCACTGAACTATTAGTTATCTTATTAAAAAACTAAAAAGCTTGCTTACTCTACAAAGATACATTTTGAGAAATATTCTGGTCCATCAATAAATACCTGCTTGGAGATGGAGGCGTGTGAAGTGACATTGTTGGTACCCCTGTTGTTGGCGTGACGTGGCTCGGTAACTGAGTGCCTTGTGATAAGCTGCGATTTAACTGAGGGGTATTGTTGCTCATCCCCCTCATTGGAAGGCCTAGTGCACCTAGTAAAAAAATTCAGAAGAAGGAAATTCATTGCCATCAGGAATGAAATTGTTATCCATCTTCTGGAGTTGGCAATTTAAAACATTTGAAAATGACCTAACATGTAATATAATATGCAAATTTTGAATGGATATATTAAATTCACTCCACATGGACTCTGATTTTAACAAAAATAATGTTCTAGTCTGAAATTTAGTATTATGAATGGACATTGCTTTTATATTTCTAATCTTTTCATATTTCTATTTTACAAAAACTATGTCTGTCAATGATTTAACAAATTAGATGACGTATGTTCAATAAAAACATTTTGTACAAATATGCCTTTAAGAAATTTGCAATCTTGTGTTTTTGTTTTAAATCATACCTAAGGTACAGACATTTAACCCCACTTTGCTGAACTTTAATTAACTTTAATTTTTGTGTGATCCTTCTTAAATGCATTTAAGAGTCTCTTTACCACTACTTTATACATACACACTTCTCAACATTACAATTTTTACAAACCCAACAGAAAATGCCAACAACTAATTAAAAACTCAACCTGAATATAACTAAAAGCAACAAAAATTTAAAACATTTAAAAAAGTTTTCAAAGTACAATGACCTTCTATTTATCCAGGACGCCTGGTGTCAGATGTAGGGATAAATGTGTTCCAGTAAGTGCCTTTTTAAAGACTAGTGAGGGTTTACCATTCAAACACAAAACACAAAAAAATTAACCAACTGGGATAAACATTTCAAAAATGTATGATATATTTCCTTCCTTTTATTAGTATGAAACATAAATTAGTATTTTCTTAATGACATAGAATTATCATGGATAACTAATGTGCTAGATGCCCCCCCCCCCCCCCCAATCCCTAAAAGTAAGGATGTTTAGCTCTTGCCTCCATTTTCCTGACCCACACTTTTCGGTACTTTCTGTTTCTGTCAGCTGTGGAATGGTACATCAACCAAGCTTATTCTGAACTGGAGGTTAAATAAAAGTGGTAAGATGTAGTGAGAGCTAATGATAAGTAGATGACTTTAGTGCTAAGGATTTAAAGGGACTCCCCTTGCCCCTTTACTGGTCTAATTTTGAGTCCAAGAATTGCACTGACCTGAATATTTTGAAACTATGACCTTCAAAAAAATTTGAAGTATATATACGCTCTGAATGTTTCCTTCAAATATCTTTGCAAAATTTATCTTTTGGCATAATAATGAACCATCTTCTAATCTAGGGATACCAGTGGATCACAAAGATTTCACTGGAATCTGCCAGCCTCAGTCCTCAGTTTATAGCCTAACTATGCTTCTCAACTGAATGAAGCCAATGAGTATAACTCAATACAGCTACTATATCATCCTCTTTTCATTCATGTTCCATGAAGACGTAAGTTTGGTTCTGCATTTCTTGAAGTCACATAAAGAGAACTGGCCTATATGCTGTTTTAATCACTATATGTATGTCTGGTCACTACACATTTTATGACAATGAGTATACCACTAGTTGCAGCCACTTTCTCTGAAACTGGGACAAAATAAGGAGGAAGAAGAGATTAAAAATCAGCCTGTATCAGATTTCTCCAGAAGAAATCAGTCTTTTCTTTCTTTCAATCACATAGTTTCCCCCTTGGCCCTCTAGAGGCTCCCATACTGAACCACCAAAGTGATACTTTTTACATCACTCACTCAATAAACATTTATTGAATGTCTACTGTGTGCTA
Organism: Rhinolophus sinicus; assembly: GCF_057876585.1. Lineage (NCBI taxonomy): Eukaryota > Metazoa > Chordata > Mammalia > Chiroptera > Rhinolophidae > Rhinolophus > Rhinolophus sinicus. Next base: position 68,169,337 of record NC_142501.1, on the reverse strand, counting down.
AGCATGGTGCTAGCTGCTGAGGATACAGCAGTGAACAAGACAGAAAAAGGCTCCTACCCTCAGGGAGCTTGCATCCTTCTCCCCAAATATGCTGTCCTAAAGTCAGCTATAGCTGCAAATTTCCCGCGGAAATGTGTTTCTCAGTTACTAATCACCAAGAAATAATATACAATTTTTAACAGACTTCTCCAAGGTGACACAAAGAACCAAGAGTAGAATTTAGATCTCTTAACTTCTAGTGTTCTTACTGGCAGTCTTATGGGAGCTCAATATAATATTAAATTAGTGCCCTTGTGAGTTCCTACTGAATCTTAATACCGCTTACATAGTCTGCTTTTTCTCTTACTTTCTTTTTTCTTTTTTTGAATCTTACTTCTCTTCAAACTTTTTCTAAACCTCTATCTCTTGTTCTCTTCCATTTTCCTTTTCCCTCTCTTCTCTACACCTGTCAAGTTTTCTTTCCCTACTTTTACTTTTCCTCTTTTTTTCATTTCCTTTCACCTTCATTACTTTAAACATACATTTTCCAAAAATCTAGTACTCTTAGGCTCTTTTCTAATCATTGATAAGCCCTACAAAAAGACTCACTGAGATTTGTTTACTTCAACCCTTCACATACATATTATTCTATTCTGTCTTATGAAAATGTGTAACTTCAGAAATATTTTAGAGAATGGAGATTATCTGAACATTAGCAAAAAAAACTTTTGGAAAAGGAAACAAGAATGGGTAAGTCAGTTAAGGACTGGCAAAAGTGAGTTAATTTATAGTGCTGAGAGTGGAGGAAGACTTAAAGAAACTCAAAGATTAGCATTTACTTTTATTTTTCCTTCAACATTCTTGATTTCATTAAAGAAACTAATAAATTCAAAAGGTCTGATTTGCATTTTAACTAGGTAGGTATGAAAAAAATCAATAGAGCAGAAAGGAGTGTATCAATTTCAAACTGTATGATCAACCCTTGAATACTTTTAGTAACTGAATTATTTTAAATTCAATGTAAAAACCAAATCCCTTTAAAATATAATGAATTAGTATCGCTGAATAGGAATATACAAGGATTTATTTTTAGTAAATAAAATACACTAAGTCATTAAATTTGAGTTAGTTGAGTCAAACTATTACACTGGGTAGGTTCAGGGTCCTGAGGGAAAAATTGACTCTTTTACTAGTATGGTTACAAACAGTCATGGAAAATCATCTCCAAATTATTATATCAAGAAAAAGACATGTAAGCTAAAAGGGAAAAACAAAAAAACAGCTCACACACAAAAAAAGGTCTGGCATAAAATAGCTACAACAGGTAAATACAAATATTCACGCATGAGCTTATATACTGGCAAGTCAGAATTAAAATTTATCAAGCATCTATGTGTCAAGCACTATGCTACTTCATTTCCTTTCCTCCTTATAACAATCCTATAAAGGAAATATTTATTCCCTTTTTACTGAATAGGAATAAAAGAACGAAAAAAAGAAGTTAAAAAGGTTCTCAAACTCTTCTGAATCAAATTTTTCTTTCATTTTGACAAACTGATAATAATAATACAGTATTAGGAGGAATATATATATTCTAACTAGGAATCTATTTATTTGGCAGGGTGCCAAATCAAAGGATAAATTAAATTCTTTATTAATCATTTTTCAGAAACCCAAAAGAATATGATCTAAGAAATGTTTCCATAAATTATTTTCACTGCACGAACTGATTAACAGCATATCCCTTAAATACTTATGGGAAGATAATGTCATTCTTTATTCAAGGTTTTGCAAGGGATAAACAATACAACTTAAAAGAAAAAAAACTCAATCACAGCAACCAAATCCTTGAATACACATACTTACGTAACGGGTGAGGGGGGAAAAAAAAATCCCTAACTGATGCAAGAGGGCTTAAAGTGTCCCCATTTCCATTCCCAAAGCAATGAGCTTCCCCTAGGAACTCAATGTCGTACACACACTAACAAAGGACAACCATCTTCTTACCTCCAAAGTGTCCTGCATGTAGCTGGTTAATCCTCCCTGTAACATTATTTCATTATGCAATTTCCTTCATTAAATGAAAAGATTTTAGAGATAGAAAAGTCTCCAGAGATCACCATTAAATTTAGTTATAATGATCATCCAACTAAGTTATATATGAAGAACTAATATCAAGCACTAAGTGACTCGCCCAAGATGTAATTTCTTGACTCCTATTTCAATCCCTTTTTGCAACCAATCACTTTCCACTTCTTATAGCAGTTGTTAACTTTTGCATCACCTGGGTAACTTTAATGTCTGGGTCCAATGCTCAGAATCTGTGACAGTCTGGGTCTGGGCAATTCATGGGCAGTGGGATTTTTAAAACTCTACAGGTGTTGCTAGGGGTACAGCCGGGGTTGAGAACCACTGTTCTACAGTGTCAAATCCAATCACAGTTTAGTCTTTAACGTCCTGTCAGGTCCCAAAAGATTCTTCTAATCTTTATTTCATTTTCTTTCTTTCCCAGTTTTACTTTACTGAGATATAATTGACATATAACTCTTCCATTAATATTTTACTCACTCCAATACATACTCTTCTTACATACCATATATTTGGCTTACAATCTTTTTCCTTCTTTTTCTATCCACTCCCCTCATCTGCCCCTGAACATTTTATCCTTCTCCTCACCGAGAACACCTTCGACAAAAGACTTTTAAAAAAAAACAACTACCATGATCGAGCTGTTTACATGCAATATATGTATGGTGTGCTTGGGTGTGTGTATATAGGAAGGACCACTAACTCAGACTAACTCAGTGAAAGAAGAATGGATCTGGGATCAGAAAAATGTTTCCTGGAGGAGACTGTACATGAATTAAACAATGAAAGAGACCTAGCCAGGTATTCGGTGGTGGTGATGAGGAAATCAAGGGGATAAAAATGTTAACAACAGGTCAGTCTGAGAAAACAGCAAAATGTATGAAAATGCAGACAAGTGACAGGCCTGGGAAGAGTACGCTTGCTTCTGTGTACTAAGGATGTGTGAGACAAGAAGCATGGATGGAGCTAGCTGGCTTCAACATCCTCAACTATGAGAAGTTGCTGATATGTTAGAACCAGCTAAGCATCCCAGACGACATTGGCTGGATCTTTACAGCAGCTGGCACCCTACCTATGGAACAGCTGTGTGAAACCCTATATACACTTTTGTACTCCTCCTCAAGCTAAGTTTCCATTTTGGATTAGTGGAACCCATTCACAAAGTAACACAGGTCTCAAACCTCCCTTTCACATCCCACATCACCAAATCATATTAGCTCTATTTCTAAAACGGCCCACGTCTGACCCCTTCGCAACACCTCCACCACTCGCTCCAGTCATCCTAGTTTGCTTGCCTCAACTACTCCATGAACAGCCTTCTCTCTCTCATCACTGCTCCCTCCTCCATCCTGTCCATTTTCTACATACGTAGCAAAGTGATCTTTTAAAAATGATACTGTACCTTAAAAATTCTTCCTATTAAACTTAGAATAAATCGAAATTCTTTACCAAATCTTTACAAGACTCCATGATCTGACACCTGCCACTTCATTAATTTTCTATTTTGTTCATTACGCTGGTCCTCTCACCCTTAACACAATGAGTTCATTTTTACATTCTCACGAGTAAGAACTTTTGCATTGTTGTCTGTACCTGAGAAGCTCTCCCCCAGATCTTTCCAAGGACTACCCTTCTCAACATTCAGGTTTCCATTTGAATATTACCTTCTCAGAGACTGCCTATTTGCCTGATCCATGTAAAATATTAATTCCACCCATTTATCAATTATTCTGACTTTATTTTTATAGTACTTATTACCAGAATTATATTATTTACTTAGTTCTCTGCATGCTTATTCTGTCTTCCCCCCATTTATATATAAGCTCCATGAAAGTAGGAACTTTATTTGCCATACTCTCACATCTTGGAATAATACTTCACTCATGGTAGGTACTCAAAAAATGACACAGTAAATGAATAAATCCTACGTAATGCCTTAGTCAATACTCTTGCAATCTGTGGATTTAGCATTTGTAGTTTCTACTATGTGCAAATGGCCTCCTAGGGTCATGACATTCAGTAAGTATTAATATGTAGCATCCACGATTCAAAGAAACTGTTGTTCTCAACTCATGTCCACAGTTACACTTAGAAAGTAATATAATCTAGGCTCTAATATTTACTATCTGTATAACCTTGGGCAAATCCTTTAACCTTTCACGGGCTGTGGTAAAGATTAAATGAGTGAATTCATATAAAGTACTTAAAATAGCACCTGACTGCACACTACACACTTAATAACTATTAACTTGGGGGGCAGGACAGGAAGATGAAACCTGCATATGGAAAGAAAAAGTTAATAGGTGGTCCTAAAGGTGAATGTGGTAGCCTAATGGAGTAATGGTTTTCACCAGAAAAAGTTGTTTTCTGGGGGGAAACAGTTTGCTATAGCTGTGTTCTTGAACTTGGAAAGTGACAAAGATCTTGAGATATGTTTCGCAGAACTGTGAAGATTGTAGCTCTCAGCTAAAACCAATGTAACAGCCTAATAGGTTTCCTGTGCCTTAATAAACTAAAACACTCCCAAATCGATCCTACCCCGTGCTGTAGATGTTGTCCACACTACTGAAATAACCTTACCTAGAGTCTCTCCAAGGCCAATGTCAAACAAGATCTTATCTGTAAATCCTTTCCTGATCATTTTCCAAGATATGCAATTACTTTTGAAATACGTCCACTAAACTCTCTACTCATTCCTCCACTTAGTAAAATAACTTGTGTACTTATCCTACTATATTCGTGTACAGACCGTATCTTGCTCAACATTTCCTGAGTGCCTGCCATGTGCAGAGTCCTGAGGACGTAAAGGCAGTGAGCACACGCAGAACACGGCAGCACATGTATGAGTGTGGTGCAGAGATGGCACAGCAGAGAACGATCTCTCCAACCACACATCTGCAGTATCTAGCATGATTCAGTATAGCATATGGTAGGCACGCAGTTCCTCCCTCCTTTTTTTTTTTTTAAATATTAAATTTATTGAGGTGACAATTGTTAGTAAAATTACATAGATTTCAGGTGTACAATTCTGTATTACATCATCTATAAATCCCATTGTGTGTTCACCACCCAGAGTCAGTTCTCCTTCCATCACCATATATTCGATCCCCCTTACCCTCATCTCCCACCCCCCACCCCCCACCCCCTTTACCCTCTGGCAACCACCAAACCGTTGTCTGTGTCTATGAGTTTCCTCCCTCCTTTTTGAAGCTTTCCTGTACCACTGCAACTTACTGTGCTTTTCTCTCCAAACCTAAGTCTGTCCATAGTATTCAACATACCTCTACCCTATGTATTAGCATTGCAAGCTGTTATTTAATACTGTTTTATATAAAGGTCTTCACTTCTCCAACTGTAACGTGCTTCTTGACAGCAAGAACTCCCAGAGAGTTGTTCAGTTTTAATTCAAGTACCTTGTCCTCAATTTCCTGAAGCTACTACCAAAATGTGTCATCTGCCTACCTACACTGTCAACAGCATCATTTCTGAACCAGCCACCTATGTTCTGGTTCTCCACATGGTAAGTAACCTTCACAAAAGGTGTTCTTAAAACATGAGGCTAAAGGATATTGTTGAAAGCATGAGACCATGCCACTGCTCTCAAGCCAGGAGATCCCAAAAAGACAAGTTTATTTCCTCTCCCAGCTAGACACCAGGGTCCTCTGAGAATTCAGATAGACACAAATGTGTATGATGGATGCAGCCATACAGCTAGTTAATCCATGTGCCTATAAGATAACAGGCATGTGGGAAGCACTCAGTAAACAGTTTTCTTTTTCTCCAACCTTCCAAGGCTCTAGATCCTGTTAGTAAGAAAAAGTCACTCCAACTATACTACCACTTAATTTCAACGCACTGAATACCCAGGAGAAATTAATTACTGGTTCCCTTTTCGTTCTAATATAGTAGACAACTTTAGGAAGCCTAGGGATCTTTAAAACTCTAAGTATACCTACAGTTTTATGCACACACTCCAAGTAGAGAACAAGATCATACAACTTGAATACAACATTTTATTCACTGACTTCTATAGTTATCATGTGGTGCACAGTATTCACAGGAACTCCTGGATGAAAAGTTACTTATTTATTTAGATACAATCATACTGTGATCATACGAGAACCTGTGATCCAGCATTTCCTGGGTACCCTTATGTATTATGCAATCACTTCCACCCAAATCTGGCAAAATGGAGGTTTAAGCAGTTCTGTATCCTCTCCAAGAGGAATTCCCTCCCTTGTCTAATCTCGTTAGTCTTAGTTTTGGAGAGGGCACTCTTCCTTCTCCTAATCTCTCTAATCGTTAAGAACATAAAAACAGGAGACCTCCACTTTAACAGCATAAATTCCTACTGAACTTTGCCAATCTGAATATAGTTAATGGTGGTACTCAATACACTTGGAAGGCAAAAGAATTTAGTTATACGAAAACCAATGCACAATTACAATTAATTGCTCTAATAATAACATCTGTAATCTATTACTACCTACTTATTCCTTCCATCTCCTTTCCTTTATAAGGTCAGCCCCTTAACTTTTATGATGCTTAACTATTAAAACCTGGACCTCAAGTCCCCCATAGTAGCTGGTGTTCTCTTCTCTGACAAAGTATGTGTTCAGATTACTTACCAGCTAAATGATTTATTTGGTGCTTTGGGGTCTATCCTAACAGATACTGGGAATCCAGGCTCTCTCTTTTTTCACTACTTGTAGCTTCTAAATCAGTATGCTGGAAAGGAATAATTGTATCCTGACTTGAAACATTTTAGTTCCATCTAAATTGGATGGTTCAATTGATCTAAGGTTCAATTTTTCTGTAGGCTAATATCCACAATGTCAGTTAAAAAAGTGAGCCATATATTGAAAATGCTGGTTCACGACTACTACAGGAATATAGCCATTTAATATACTAAACTCTAACAGGAAATATTTGTCATACATGACCTCTTTTTAAACTAGTAAGTACCTTAAAATACATTTTCTAATGAAAATACCTTTGCACATTTATATCCTTAACAATCAGCACAATCATCTACACAAATTAAAAAGTCAATAAATGTCTACCATACCAATGAAATAATTATATTAAAAAACCTAAACCATTCCATATCTTAGCCCAATTACAATTTCACATTTGCAGATTAAAAAAAATAGATCAGATTTTTAAAGTCCACAGTAAGTGATTTTACTGTAAAAAACTGCCATTCTCCTTCATCACATAACCTTAGCTTCTCAAATATAATTTTTCTCCATTCCATATCTACTTTTTTGCTGTGATAAATTGTGGGCTTTAAAAATAAAACAAAGTAAGTTCTTTGCAGTTACGCTATAGAAATAAATGGTAGCTTTAAAATAACTAGATATTTCCATGGTAAGGATTATCAGGAAACGTGAAAGTAGTAGGTTTCACACTAAAACACAAGCTAAATGAAACAAACTGCTAGCTAATTTTTCAACAACAAGGATGAACATTTGTGGATAAATAAGCAACACTTCTTTTAATAATAAAAGCTTTTAAAATATGTTCTCTGCTTAACTACAGGAAAACTGCTAATATCTATAAGCAATCAATAATTTTATTTACTAATTCTGTATTAATAAAATTGTGTTCCATAGCAAGAGAAAGGACATAAAGAAAAAAGTAGATGGAAACTATATTTGTCTAACAAAAAAACTGTCTTCCCCCTACTATCTTCAAAATAAGTTTGAAGGGTAAAGTGAAGGGTAACCTAACAAAACTTTGCCGTTTATTACACTGGGAAAGAGTTTCAAATCAAATAAGTGATTTTTATTTGAAGCTAGTTAAGATACTTGGCCATCAGATTACCTTCTCTAGTTACCTTATTATTCTGTAATCTACGCCAGGAATTTATATCCCTTTTAACACTCTCCTCCCATTAACAGAGATGAGATCAGCAGCAGTTTGACATTAACAGATATGATAAACTATTATTAATATATAACAGTTTGAAAAATTAATTTGAAAAAATAGGAAGATTTTATAATTTAGCTTTATAAAGGTTTTATATGATCATAGCTAAAATTTATTGAGCGCTTACTATGCGCCAGGCACTGTGCTAAGCGCTATAAAACTACTACAATACTTAAAAAGAAATAAAATCCTGTATATGGGAAAAGCATTAAACTGTGAGTCAAAAATATAGATTCTATACCCAGACTGAACTAAAGTAAAAGTAGAAATATTTGCTAAACAAAGAGAACTTTTGACAAACTGTTAAGTAATGGGCTTACGTTATTAAAAAGGCCAAAACACACAAACAAAACAACCTAGTCAAGTGACAAAAAGAAAAAAACAAAAAACAAAACTTTTAACTTCCTCTAACTGAAAACAGAGATGTCTATTTTTAATTTGTGTAGCAAACTCTTCTCCAAAAATATTACAAAAGAATATAGACACAAAAGATGCCCAAATAAATTTTATCTATCCTATAACCAAGTAACAAATTTTGAATTAGAAAGGTCTGAAATAATGAGTGAGGTTTTGCTATGTAAGTGAAATAAAAAAACCCTAAAAATTAAGTTATCTTTCCTTTTAAACCCTAGAACAAACCCACAAGGGCAGTATCGGTTGTTCTTTACTTGGTAGCTACATTTTCTTTAAATAAAGTATTCCAGAATAAATACAAAATTCTTACTTTGTTGCCCGTATAAACTTGCCCCAAACTGAGACAGCTGACCTGATGTAGATGGTGATGCCAGCATCTAGAAACAAATTAATTATATTAGAGCATAAAGAAAAGTACACAGATGTACATGTTACAAATCTGTACAATATATCATAATACATTAAGTCAAACCCACATTTCTCATTCTTCAGAAAAAAGCATAAAACAAACATTACATAATAAATTCCATGTTCCTTAAGAAACTATCACAATTGGATGAAATCAAGCTGTGCAAATAAAATGAATTTTTTATTACTACAAAAGTTTTTTTTCAAGCTACTCTAAATTAAACTATAGCAGAATTATTTCGCTTTAAAAGAAAATAAACTAGGCTAACAAAAACATGAAGTCAGTATCTGGAAGTCTCTAAATTTATAAATGAAATTACCTAATTGTTAGACGCTATATAAAGCTAAATTCTAAATTCAGTTCATTAAAGTTGAAAATAAAATTACCTAAATAGAAGATGTATATTTTGTAATAATAGTTCCTGATTTTTATATACAAATAACTGATGTGTATCACACGGGTAGAAAAAAAATCTAACAAATATAAACACAACCATGTACGTGGACACAATACCAAAAATAAGTCAAAATACTTACAAAAATATATAGACTTGGTATATAATGTATACCGTTTGTTAGAGAGTAAGGTGAATTTCATGGCATTTCCATATAGTGTCTTTCAGTTTGTTGCATCAAAGTCTTTTTTTTTCCTAGTAGAATATAAATTCTTTCAAGGCATATTATATTCCTGGAACATGTTCTATTCATTTTTTATTTCCTCATAGACTACCACTGTATGTGGCAGTGCTATACACAAAGTAGATAATTAAACAGAGTGAAAGTGTACAAGTAAGTGCATGTTTGTGCATTATTCCCTGTCTTATACTAAGCAACCATCAAACTACCTTAATTAAACAAGACATGGGCTGTATCATCAAGTGGATTATAATCTAGTGAAAGAAGAGAATGAATTATACAACTAATTATATTCTAAGGCACAGTGTGGTAAACTCTCTAAAGGAAGTATAAAGGACTACCAGGAGAAAATAATTCTAAACAAGGGTGAAATAACAGGAATACTTTGTAAAACAGTAACATCTCATGTCAATATAGATGAGTGGTCTTCCAGGCTGAGAATACACAGTGAAGGTACATCTGATCAAAGTTAGTGACGTGATTAGAATACAAATAACACACATTAGTGACTGGATAACAGATTAATTAAAGAAAGGAGATAGGGTTGCCCCTATGCATACTGAGGCATAAAAGAATGGGAAATAAAAGAGTATGCCGGGGCTAAATGTAAAGGGTCTTCTTAAATGTCATACCAAAATGGCTACCGACTATGGCAATAAAGAGAAAAAATAATATCAAGCTAGGAAATGACATGATCAAACTGTACTTTGGGAAGATAATTCCAATAGCAAAAATGGATGGAAATGGTAACATATTAAACTAGAACAGAAGTGGGACTGCACAGGCATTCTGATGGTAGAAGCAACAGTATTTGGTGCTATATTGAAATAGCTGAGGTATGGGGAAAAGGAGGTGGGTGAAGAATCACCAGACAGGGAACTATCAGAGGTCACTCTGGTTTCCAGTGAAAAACTGTGCTGACGCTGACCACATTAGGAAACCAACAGGAGAAATATTTAAGCAATAGAGGTTTTATAATACTTCATGCTATTTTCATGTCAAAATTTTGAGTTATTTCATTCTAAAATGCAATAATTTTTATACTACTGTAGTTTTAAGTTAATGATACATATCAGACTCTAGTAAGGTAGAGATGTTACACACTACTCTAAAATAATAGTATTTAAATCTAGAAACAAATTTTCTAAAAAAGCATCACACCTTATAAATATTCCTTTTCATATCCAGAGGATATGTAATCTAAACAAAATGAAAAAATACACATTTCGTGCCTGATTGAGTCCTTTTTTTAGGTACCATTGTCATGACTGTTACCACGTAACTGGAAATATTTTAAGCTCATTAAAGATTAATTTCCAAGTCGCAAGAACAAGATCAAAGAAAACGTGTAATATATAGTGAAGCTTTCGTTAGTGAAAGAAGGTAAAAGGTTTCAGGGTCAAGATTTTCGGTTATCATTATAAGGAATAAATGAAAGTAAAAGAGTACAGCTGTTTTCAAAGGCGTCAAATATGTTGTTGGCCAACATGAATGCATGACTTAGAATGACCCATAATGTGAACATTTTAGAATGGACCATTTAAAATGTTACTTTTCCCAGAAATGTATATGTTTAGTGCATATGTAACTCCTAAGAACAGACATTTTAGTCTGCTTTCTCACAAAGGTCACATGTACATACATTCACAAGTGAGTTACAGGTGTGCCGAGACACTGGCCCTCTCAGCACTGAGAGGCTAAGTAGGGAAGGAGGCACAGTAAGAAGGCAGAGAGGGCATGCTCCCTGGACCAGTCATTGGAGACCAAGAACATCAGGAGATCCACTAACCAGACAGACATATTAAATATCATTTTCTCAATGTGTGAGTACATGAAGAAAGTTAGAAAACTCTGCTTTACAGGAATATGAAAGTAGTTTAAAATTTCAAAACATCCATGTAAAGCAAGCAATGATCAGCTATACAAATAGATGTTAAAATGACTGCCTCAAAACATGTCAAAAATGCATATATAATTTCTTATAAAGAAATATATCAGGCTTATAAAGAAATTATATACCTGATGTATATACCTGATGGTATATACATGTTTTAAACTCCAAAAACATGCTTCATGAAATATATCAGGCTAAAAATAGATTTAAAACAATAAAGCAATGTGAATGGGATAATATGAAATGGAATGTGAAATGTTATTTATGAGGGCAAAGAAAATGCGTAAGAAATGTACCCTGGCACAGCAATAAGTACAATTAACAGAAAACAGAAAATTTACATACATTTTAAAATGCTGAAAGTTAACAATATAAAGGTAAATTTCTTATGTAGAAAAATATAGATCAAGAGACACATTACAGTGTGCAGTAAGAAATGCAGCAGAAGTAGAAAGACCTCAGCTTTGGAGTCAGAAATAAATCTGGGTTTGAATCCTGGTTCTGCACTTACCTAGGGGAGAGCCGAGTTTGTTTCCTTCCTGTAGGTGGAAGTAACACTACCTACCTCATGAAGTTGAAGTGAGGCTTAAATGAGGTAAGATATGGAACACAGTAAGTGCTCAATAAATGGTGACAGAAGCTGCTAATAATCTAGACTTCCTCCCAGCGGAACTCATTAACAGCAGTCAGGGGCACTCAGCCTTTGGGTTAATTTTTTGAATAGTACCCTAAATTAATTTTTGCTTAAGAAGCTAAAGAAAGAAGTTTATCACCACAAATTCCTGGTAAAATAAGGACAACTTGTGTTCTTAGAGGGGAAAATGGTAGAAAAGGATCAAATGTCAGTCAGTAAAACGCTGAAATCAAGTAGAATACTGTGTTCCCAGTCTAAATAAAACCATCATAACAATTATACTCTTCCTCATTTCTCAGTCTATAATAAACACTGCAGTCAAACAACAACAATAAAAACCAGGAAGCAACTAGAACTAGTAATGCGATTCAAGTTATTTCCCTGACCCAACTAAAAAGCCCCTTGACCTTTTAATATATAGAATGTCAAATAAATCAACAGATCATAAACTATTTCTAAATTATTTACACCGCTACTAGATAAAAACTGAAATTCACAACCAAAAAATCTAAAAATTTTAGTTTAAAAAAATGTGTATTTTAAAATTTAATAGGCAAATCTGGCTCCTGCCAGCAATCCATAACAGCACCTGTGCTCTCAACAGTAACCACCTCTCACAATTACTCCTTCCAATAAGTGTACTTTCAATTACAAATCCTATTTTAAGAAACAGTAAAATCAGTTTGGTCAAGAAATTACTTCAAAGTATAAAAAATAAAAATTTCCTGACCACAGAAGCAATTAAAAAATGAACTAAATTTTCAAATGTTTTTAAAAATTCATTGTACAATATACTTAAATGTATGGTGATAACATAATTCCTAGCATTCTGTTTTTATTTCAGGACAAAAACAACAAAGAAATATGACTTTGACTATATCATAGCTACAAACAGAAAAAGAAACAAAGGGAAATGTAGACAGAATCTGAAGAACATTTTAAAATTAAAAATAGTATGGTTAAAAAATACATGAAACCACTGAAGTCAGAATGAAATCTAGTAAACAGGCAAAAAAAGAGAGAAAGACTATGTAAAGCTAATACAGTAAAAAAAACGAAAGAATGGTCTTTCTCTTGTCCCCCACACGGACATGGGAGGGAGCAGGCAGAAAAATAAACTTAGTCACAGGACGTGTTATCTTATGAATAAGATAACTAACAACAACTTATGAATTTACTAGGTATTTCAAGTAATTTTGCTTAAACATAAAATTTTCAAAACCAAAAAGTATAATATATGCTGAAATAGTAATAATTGTCAAATAATTAATAAAAAAGTGTGGGAATGAACATCTTTATATTTTTCTAAATTTTTGGTTAGAACCAAAGTACAAATTTATAGAAAGCATAACCAAGGACTGTTCACATTTTTAAAGGCTCTTACTACGCACTGATAAACTGCTTTCTACAAAGTCTGTATTAATTACACTTCCACAGCAGTGGAATGATCCCTCACAGATATTGGCTCTTCTTCCATTAAAAAACAACAAAAACTCCTTGCTAATATGATAGGAATCAAATGGTATTTTCTGAATATGAATTATTATTGAGACAAAACATTTTGCAATCATTTTTGTAGATAGAGCAAAATTTGATATAGCTTGTATCATTTTAACTTCCTTTCATAAATAAGTTTTTATCTTTAAAATACTGAATTTGAAGATTATGTGAATGTCAATGAATTTAAGAGGTTTTAGAACATTCCCTTCAAATGATCTGACATTTAATTCCAATTTCTTTAGAGTACAGTTTGTTTTATTTCCATTTAACTTTATCAGGTTATCACTCTTATAAAAATTTGACATTTATATGCATTCACATTTTCTATTAAAACTTTTAAAGGTGATTTTTGAGTTTTTAAGGTAAATAATATCATCTGCAAATAATGTTAATTCTGATACTTTTTAATATCAACTTTCCTTCCCTTTCTTTAACAAAGACTCACTGAGAAACTACTATGTCCTACACATTGTTAGAGATTCTAAGAACACAACAGCAAACTAAACAAAGTCCTTCTCCTTGTTAAATTTAAATTCTAATGGAGTAGACAGGATAATGAACAAGAAATATGTACTTTCAGGTAGACAGATGCTGTAATTGTTAAAATGCAAGAAAGAATTTAGAAAGATATAGAGGGAGTAGTACTGATAGTATATACGAGGCTACTTAGGAACAGTGATCAGAGAGGTTTCTCAGGAAAGATATTTTAGCAGATACCTGGATGTAGTGAGAGAGAGAGAGAGAGAGAACCATGTGAAGATTTGAAAAATGAAAGTACTAAGGTCCTGAGATCGAACGAATTCAATGAGCTGGAGAGTCAGCCAGCACGACTCCAGTATGTAGTTAAGTATTAATCATGAGGATGACAATGATAATGGTAATAGAAGGTATCCTTATTTTATGCTGGAATTTAATAAAATATTGATTATTAATTGGCCTGCAAGAAATCCCAGTTGCTCTAACTGCTGTAGGCTAATGCAAGGATGAAAGCTATGAGTTCAAAAAGGTATGCGTTCAAAATAGGTGGTGTTTGCCAAAATAAGGAAGTAGCCTACTCTTAAAGTTTAAAGAATTTTTAAAAGTAAGGAACAGATATATATTTCATATCTTTATAGCATATACTAAAACAAGCAAAGAGATTCCCACAAGTTTGTCCTTCCAAAATGATTATGCTTAAGAAAGATTAATGAGTACACAAAGACTAGTAAGTCTAGAAAATACGTTAGCAATTAAAATACAAATACGTATATATTAAAAAAAAAACTCTAAGAGTTGTCTACGACATGTCTTATATGAATATTTTTCATTTTCTATAAGGTCTCCAAAAAGAAAATAATTATAACAAAAAAGAAATCAAGCCAATATCTGCCTCTGATTTATTTAGTCTTTTAAAAACATTTAAGTTAATGTATCTGTAATATTTACAAAATTACTTATATTTCAAAATAGCAAATTCAGCATTCTAAAGACAGACACATTCACATACAGGCATCTGTTGAAATAAAAGGTCTCGGAAAGTGAAAACTAGTCCTAAATAACTACTTAGCACTTTAATCAGCACACAATCTCATAAAGAACAGTTTCCCAAATACTTCTATAACCACGTACCGTGTTTCCCAGAAAATAAGACCGGTCTTATATTAACTTTTGCTCCAAAAGACACATTAGGGAGTATTTTCAGGGAATGTCTTGTTTTTTCATGTACAACAATCTACATTTATTCAAATACAGTCATGTCATCTTCTTCTGGAACATCGTCATGACGTACTAAATGCGTCCGTCTGGCTGACAATCTTAACTGCGGCTTATTTTTGGGGAAACGCGGTATATGATGAAGAAAGTAACATTTTATGCTCTATGAATAGGGTAAATCAAGAAATTGGTTGGTTTTGTTTTTTGTTTTCTGTTTGATAATTGGCTTAAAGATTTCCTCAACCACTGGCCAGTTTTCCTTTATCATAAATTACAATTTAAAATTATTTTCTCACTGTTCTCAGATAGAAAAAATTACAAAATTATCCCATTTAGTATTTTAAAATTTTTTCTCTTCAAAACGTTTTATAAAAAACAAAATAATCATTATTTGCAGATGATACATATAACCATACCTAAAAAAATTAAGAAATTGGATGGAATGTTATTCATATCAGTAGCAATATTTATTTAACATTTACTATCTGGTCTTCTAAAAGTTTTTCACACAGTTATTCATTAAATCCTTATTACCACCCAGGAGTCCTATACTATTATTCCTATTTTATAGATAAGAAAACACACACACAGACTGAGTAACTTGCCCACGGCACACAGTAAATCATGTGGCTGAGATATAAACTGATCCAGTAGGATTTCCAGAGCCCACATTCCCAATCAACAAAAACTATTAAAAGAGCTTTGTAAAATAGTTGGTTGTAAGTATATACACAAACTATTCTATATCAGTAAAAAAAACAATTAAAAAATGTAATGAAAATAGCAACCATAAAACCCTACTTACTAAAAGGCATAAAGAACAGGAATAAAAAACAGACATACTCTTCTGAAAGAAGGTAAACATCAGTGTAAATGTGCAATAGTCAAAAACATTTTTATAAAGGATGGGAAAGACCTTACCTGACTAAGATGTGAAAATTGTCTATACACTACAGCAATTCAACTATGTTGTAGTTCTGCCATAGAAACAGTATGATAAACAGAACAAGCGAGTTTAGAAACAGGCCCAAGAATACATCAGACATTGGTATGTATTAAAGAAGAAATTAAGGGAAGGCCAAATTACTGAGAGGAGGCCAAATTACTGAATGCAGGCCAAATTCAGCACACTGCTTATATTTATAGGGTGTATGAACCAAAAAGAAAACTTTTTTTTACATTTTAAATGGTTATACAAATACCCACTTAATATCCTTTATTTAGCCTCTTGGCGTGCAAAGCTAAAATATTTACTATCTGGTGATTTATGGAAGTTTTCTGGCTGCTAATCTAATCATAAACGGTGTTGGGACAATTGGTGAGGGGGAATCTGGCATCATAAAATTCACACCTTACACCAATAAACATTTCTACTTTCCTAATGGATGTAAGTTATATGTGAAGAGTGAAGCACAAAAGTGCTAGAAGAAAGTAGTTGAGAAAAGTCTTTCTAAGTGTAATGTGTAATCTCAAAAACAGAAACCATAAAAAAAAAGAGACTGATGAGTCAAATTCAATAAAAATGATGAATATTTTAAAAACCAAAAATTAAATCGAAAGCAAAAAACTGGGAAAATATTTGTAACAAACAAGATGTTATTAATCTTCATATATAGAAAACACTAAAAAGTAAACGTTACCATCTCAACAGAGAAATAGAAAATGGTACAAAAATAGGTAAGCCACAAAGGAAGAACTACAAATGGCCAATAACTACATAGAAAAGACACAACTCTCTCTCTCTCTCTGTGTAAACCTAGTAATATTCTGCTGTACATTAAAACAATAAATTGGTTTTGTCTGTTGGGAAAGACTTAAAGGCATGGAGAGTGCTGATGACAAAAAATTGCCACAAGCTTTCTGATGGAAAATATGTCACTATGTCCCAGAGATTTAAATAACATTTTTAAGATAAAGTAAAAAATCAAAATCTTAGCAACAAATTAATTATTCCTGACTATCAATATTATGGGTACTTTTCTTCTCCCATGCACATTTTGTAAAATTTGTATAATGCTCCTGGTACTATTCTGCAATTTAAAAAAGTATCAGCGACAGCAAACATTGATAAGTAGTTACTACACACATTATTATGAGTCCCATTTTACAGATGAGAAAACTGAAGCTTGGAGAAGTTCTTGCTAATAGGCAAAGCTAAGATCCAAACACATACCTGTAGTGCTTTAGTGCCAAAATTCTTAATACCTATGTCTTATTACGTTCTTATTTAAAAAAAAAAAAAAAAAGTTTTATGAAGCAAATCATTCTGTGTTCATTCTGTGACAACTAGACTAGAACAGTAACCAATATATGTGAGTATGTGAATAGATGTAAATAATTCTGACTAAAAATATTGACATATTTCTGCTCTCTGAAAGAAAAATAACTCTATCATTTATTCTTCTCACATTATTTCAGATTCAGTTTGAAAGTTTCATATCTTCCTAATTAGAATAAGTGCTTTTCATAAATAAATAATATTCCACTGCCACTTTTCCATCAAACTTAATTTGCACTACAATCACAGTAACACACATGTAGATTAGTTTTATAGTTTCTGCAGTGATGCTACCAGAAAGACATTCCAAAATCCTTTAACTGCAAGATCAACACTTAAACAGAGCAACTTATATAAAAAAATAATTCTATTGTAATTTATATAAAATAGCTAGGACAGAAATATAACAGAAAATTAATTAGATGACATTATTCTATCAATTATTAAAATGCACACTAATTATGAAGAAAACCACCACACACATAATTTGAAAAGAGCCTTGATAATGCCATTGATACTTTGTTGCCAAAATGACACCATTTTCCAATAAAAATAAAGGGGAATAACACCAAAATGGGGAAAATTTTTTAAAAGCCCATCAAAATCCTAACTTAGATGTAGGTTAAGCCTATTTGTGAAATTCTAAGACACAGGAAGTAATTTACTAATGACAAACTTTAATGAAAAATGAGGACATTTGTTACATATATAACTTTGTAACTATTTTAAACATCAGTAAGAATCTCATTAGGTTAATAACTAGAGTAGATTATTAAAAAGATAGGTAAATTAGAAATAACAAGTTTATAAAATGAATATGCCATTTAACATTGTTTCACTATAATGTTGATGAGAAAAAAAAAATCAATTCCCAGTAGGGATCACTGAGTGTATGGAGTCTGCACGTTCTCCCCATGTGTGGATTTCCTCCAGGTACTCTTCATTTCCTCCCACATCCCAAAGATGCTAATGTCACTGGCACGTCTAAGCTGGCCCAGTCTGAGTGAGTGTAGATTTCTGTTTCTGAGTGCGCCCTACAATGGAGTGGCATCCTGTCCAGGGTGGGTCCCACCCTGCACCCTGAGTTGCCGGGATAGGCTCTGGCCACCCTCGACCCTGACCTCGAATTAGTAATTCTCCTAAATGTATGTATAGCTCACATTTCAATGTTTAATATTGGAAATGTTTTGGGTCTTTATTTAGAAGTTTGGTGATATTTTTATGACCAGAATATCCTGTAGCAACCTAA
The DNA here is from genome assembly GCF_057876585.1 of Rhinolophus sinicus. NCBI lineage: Eukaryota > Metazoa > Chordata > Mammalia > Chiroptera > Rhinolophidae > Rhinolophus > Rhinolophus sinicus. Next base: position 68,150,634 of record NC_142501.1, on the reverse strand, counting down.
CTATTGCTTCTATCAATTAGCCTGTGCTAAAACTGGTTTTGTCATACGTCGTTTTGTTTAAAGTCACAGTTTCCAAGAACCTACTGATGACCTATCGATGACATTAAGACTTACTGTATAGTGTATAATTTAAAGTAGCTTACCAGAATTTGAAAATGACAATTGAATTTAAAATATTTTATCAGTTGGCTAATTATGCCTAGCATGTGTCCTAAATCCTTCCATTCCAAATGGGATTATTGAATTACTATCCTTACAAAGCACTTAATTCACACCTCTATAATAGGAAAGATGCTGTTTCTATCTGAGGTCTAGGATTATAGCCAGAAGATTACAATGCAAAGGTAAGGTTTCATTGAAGCCTGCCTTGTATCTTTAAATTGTGCAAATTTGTTTTCTATTCTGTGTGTTTCAACATAAAAATAAGTTACTTCACACAAAAAAATTGATGATTTAGAACTAATACCATGTTCACCTATGTCTTTGAGTACTTCCTACTACAGTATTACCATATCCCAACTTGAGAATCACAGAACATTGTTTCCCATTAAAATGTAAGCTCATCATCTTTGTATCCCTGGGGCCTAGCAGTGTGCCTAAAACAGTCCCTTAACCAAAGACGGTACTCTTCAGTTCATATACTGCTTTTCAGAAACCACAGAGAGGTGTAGGCAGCTGAGTAAACACAATGTAACTGATTAACTTACATCTTTTTCTGACCGATGTGGAAACATAGAAGACTGGCTGTAGTACATATTTTCGTCATGGTAGTCACTGTCGACCCCCTCTACAAACTTCTTTCTTGAAGCACCAAACATGCTGTTTGTCACCTAAACAAAAATATTACTTTTATCAAGAATATTTTGGAAAATATTATGTTTTACCTTACTTTTATGTAGAAACAGAAAATGAAGGGAGGATTGCTAAAATAAAGAAACAGATCAACTAAGGGCTAATGGGGTACGTGAGAAAGTCATTAATCTGACTATAATAATATAGTATTAAATATTTACTTCCAGGTCCTAAAAATCAGAGCGATGTAAAGCCTGTCTCATGTAATTATTCTACTTACTTCAAAAGAAATATCACTTACTCTTGAAAAATAGCAACCCGAAATATAATTTTCGCATTAAAGATTTTTAAAAATTAAGTTTGGGTTTAATTATTCAAAATCTTCACATGCATCTTCAATATTACTGTCTTTGTCATCACTATACCTACTTAAATTATGTTTTCCAGAGCATATGATCTTCACTTTCATTCTGAGATTATTGAGATACAGAGCTTTTTGAGTCAGTGTAAAGATGCATACTAGAAATTTTATTTCAAGCCACAAGTACCCACTCAAATAATAGTAGGATAATTTTTTCATTCATCATCCTGGTATAAATTTATGAGCTCCACTATGTGACCTGCTTACTCTTTCACTTTTTAAGCCTTTACCACATTCAACACTAGTAATTTGAGTCCATACCAAAATAATTACTGAACCTGTACTAATTTTTACTGTTGTTTTTTTTTTAAGGTGATCTCTATAAAGTTTCCAAAACTATCAACTGACTGAGTTTATTTAAGGTCAGTGTATCTTCTCCCTAACAGTACTTTGTAGTTCAAAGTAAACTGAAATGTTGTGATAGGAGGGATTTGTAAAGACCTGAATACACACAGTGACGTCTTTTTACAAAATTTTGGGGAAAAATATCAAATTTGTTATCTGTCTTGTATACATTTTATGAATAATGCTTTCTTCAATTGTAAATAAGAAACAATTTCTTTTACTTCTCATTTCAAAATGAAACATTGTAGTTACCATTATTTATTTATCAGTAGACATGGTGAACTAGTACGTGAGGGACATTAAAACGCAAATTTAATGTGCAAGTTTGTTGAAAACACCCATGCTATTTAACAATTGCTTTATATGTTAAGTTCCCTGTTAAAACTGTAGAAAACTAAAATATTTAACTACTCTTCCTGTTGAAGTCTGAGAAAAAACTATTCAGTTAAATATGAACAATAGTGTGAAAGACAGCTTAACCACTGCAGCGCTATGTTTTAGGGCTATTAATCTCTTTAGGTGTGAAATACAGAAAGATATTTTTAAATGGCCTATTAATTTGTTAGAACATACTTAATCTTCTTTGGGCAGTGACTCCCTGGTGAATCTCATGAAAGCTAGTCTATAATTCTGAATGTAATTTCAGGGACTAGGATCCTACAGGCCTATTCACCAACAGGAAAAAGAAGTGTTGTTTAGTGAGTTTAATTTCAAAAAAGTAACAGGAAGAAAAGCACTTCATCACCTACAAACTGAGACTCTTTACATATGAGATTTTAAATGTTTGTTTTGCAAAAGTTTAAGATACATTTAATTCTCTTTAAAGGACCGTTACTATTCAGTTCTACTTCTAAGAAAGGATACATGGAAAAAATGACACGAAACTTACAGGATTCAATAAAATTCCAGGCGAGTACCAGGATATATCTCACCAAATTTAACAGTCACAAATTAACTCAAATGGATACAAAGTAAACTCTTCTTTTGACAATTTTTGTGTCACATTTGTCCTCATAACCAATTACAGAATGCTAGAATTCCAAAATTGTACAGAGAAACTTCAGGTAATATTGTACAAAGAGGTTTTACTGTTTTGAAAGTAAAACTAAACATGAAATGTCTCAAAGGAAAACAGAAATGTTCCTCTTCCATCAATACCAATTTTCCCAGATTCTGTGTGTGCGCGCGCACCCATGCACGTGCCAGAGAGAGAAAAAACACAAATACACAGAAATTCACTTTTGTTTTATGTGCTTCAACACAGAAATTACACTTCAGTGAAAATACTAATATTCTTACATGACATAAGCAAAGAGTGTAATATTTTGCTCTCCAAATGCAAGCCCCAGCCCAGGGACAGTTACCAGGATAAAACAAAGAATTTTATGATCTATGGCAAAATCAGAAAGGAAAAAAAGACAAAGCAAATTTTTCAAAAAAGCTAGTTTCATTTCATTTTAAATGGCCTGTCCAGTATTTCATACAGAATGATGGAATAGGGTAGGAAAGTATTTTAGAATAGCCAGCAAGGGTGAAACTAGGAAGATAAGCAGGTAAGTAAGGGAACCAATGAAGCAAAGACCTATAGTGAGAATATTCAATACAGAGGGAACAGCAAGATCCTCAGTAGTGTGGCTCAAGAGCATTAACTTAGTGGAAAATGGTAGGAAATGAAGTTAGAGATAGTGGTGGGGGCCAGATAATGTACCTTGAAGGCCTGAGGGACACTGGATTTTATTATACACGAGATGGGAAGCCAAGAGAGGGTTTGGGGGCAGTTTAAGGCTGATGTGATTTGGCATATATATATGCCAAGTGATTGTAGCTACTCTGTAAGGAGTGAACAAAAGGCGGGACAAGAATGGAAGCAGGGAAACGGGCTCTTGAGAGGTGGCGGCTCAGACTGTGGCGGCAGTGGCTGAAGTGATCATAAATGGTTAAAAGATGTATTCTGAGGGAGAGCTGACACTAATGAATAAATGGATGGATGATAATATGAATGGGTAACATTACCTTCTGGAAGAGAATAAGTAGAAATCAAAGGAACCTAGAAATCAATTTTTATTAATTTCAAAGAGATATGCCAACGCTATTTTGAAATACACTAAAATTACTGGTTATTCTTATTTATATTAAAGTCAACATGCTAAATGGAAATTTTAAAAATTTAAAAATAAATCATACTTTATTTTACATTATTACATATGAAATTTGTTAGAATCTTTGGTATTTACAATTTGTCAGTTTTTTTCAAGCAAATATACCTGCTCTACTGACTCTCATACCAGATGTTATAACAAAGGACAAATAAAAATTAAGATTTTTACTAAGAAAAAATATGATATATATATGCACTAAAAGCAGTGTTTAAGATTTTTTGGAACACATATCTTAAAAATTTAATCAAAACATTTTATCTTTCCTTTGACTCCACAAGAACTAATGAGAATGCATGCATGCGCACGTACTTCATTATTTAACTTGGAATAGACAGAAATTCTTAAGGTATGACATTCTCAACATTTAAATACAGTAGTTCAAAGCTAAAGGCAGTAAATCAGAATCAGAGAAAAAGAACTCACAAAACCCCAAACCTGAGATAATCTTAACCAACAACTTCAAAGACTGGTAAAGCGGCCCCTGATCCCGGCGGGATGAATGGCAATTATAGAACATAAAAAATAAGAGGCTAGGTCTGGAGCTTTTCAAATGGCCAAAGAAACAAAACTAGGACACCTTATAAATAAAACTTGAAAATATGTATGCATGTGCGTGTATGTGTACAGATATAAAGATAAATACGAAAGGTTTAAAAACAGACTTAGATCATATCCAAGGCAGGACAGGACAATATTGAATCATACAAATTTCGTTCAGTAAAGCCTCTGGAGAGAAACTGAACTCTGAAACCCACTGACTGCCTATAATGCTGGCAAATACTGGCTGATGCATGGAATCCTACTTCCAGGGGACAAACACATCCGTAGCAGAGTGGTCCTTTTCCTGATGGCAAACACATGCAGTTTGATTTCAAAATCTATCTTCAGTCTTAACTCAAGGTTCTAGCAGTGTATTTTTTTTTTAAATAAATTTTATTGGGGAATATTGGGGGGACAGAGTGTTTCTCCAGGGCCCATCAGCTCCAAGCAGTTGTCCTTCAATCTAGTTGTGGAGGGCGCAGCTCAGCTCCAAGTCCAATTGATGTTTTCAATCTTTAGTTGCAGGGGGCGCAGCCCACTGTCCCATGCGGGAATTGAACTGGCAACCCTGCTGTTGAGAGCTCGCACTCTAACCGCCCCTCTGGAAGCTCAGCAGCAGCTCATTGTCTTCAATCTAGCTGTGGAGGGCGCAGCTCACTGGCCCATGTGGGAATTGAACCAGCGACCTGTTGAGAGCTCACGCTCTAACCAACTGAGCCATCCGGCCGCCCCTAGCAGCATATTTTAAAGGGCTGCTAGATATTTCTCTCTGAGAAGTACAATTTAATAAACTACGGCAGTAATATTTAAAACTGACTTCCTGAGTTATTTTCTCCTGTTTTGTCCTGCACACCCATCAAGTTCTCTCCTTTCTTCAAAGTGTCTTTCACATCTGTTTTTGCCATTCTTCATATCATCATCTTACTTTAAACTCCAGATTAGTTTTTTTAAGTCTCCTGACTGGTCTTTTCACATTTCAACAAACATGAAGTCTCCTCCTGACTGGTCTTTTCACATTTCAATAAACATGATGAGGAGCTATATATATGAATTATGCCAGAAATTCTGTTAATGAACCCAAAAACTAAACAAGTAACAGCCCCAAGTCTTGAACAAGCTCAATCTAGCTAGGAGACAGATCTGTAAATAAACAATTACAAAATAAAAATCTGTAAGGTGCTTTGGTAACACAAATAAGGGACTATCTAACTTTGAGGGAAACAGACTTTAAGATTTTATTATAAAAGAAGTAATAATGTTTGGGTGAACACAGCCCTGATTTTAAAAACATACAAGTGTGTGGGGTGAGAGACAGAAGCAAACTTTGGCAGAAGAGACAGCATGCCAAGTGCTCAGAAGTGAGAGCAAGTCCAGGAAACAACGAAACTTACAATAAAGCCAACGTGGAGGATGTCTGGAAGGACAGTGACAGCTGGTAAGGAAAAGTAGGCTGGACTTCTGCCAGGTTAAAAGGACAAGCATGTAGGCAGGAAAACCAGGTACAAAAATCTGGGTGAGGAACTAAGCTGGACTTCCCTCAGCTAACACTTTATTATGGCGCCGTATTAATAACCACGGCATCGACTCTGTCCCTCTCCTGTTCTAGTATCTCGGGTTCATTCCCCCTCTCCCCCCCCCCCCCCCCAAGAGGACACAGACCAAGACTCCTGAGATCGTGACCTTACATAACTTTGCAGCAGGAATCATTTCAAAACCCAACACAACCTTATGCCTTAGCTTAATTTGGGTTATTCAGTTGTTCCTATTCATGATAATCTCTGAAAATGCCATATATAACCCCTGCGATCTTCAACAATGGAAACTCAAGCTGATCAGACTATTTATTGAAATCGTCCGTATCTTTCCATCTGTCATGGACTAGCACAAGCAACTCCAATACCCTCCTAACAGATCTTTATTAACCCATTCTTATTCCCCTCAAATCTACTCTGTCATATCAGCCAAAGTGAATTTTTCAAATAAAAATTTAATTGCCATGGCTCTGCTGATGGAAATTGCTTGCCAAATCAATAGTAAGTCTTACAAGGCCCTAGGTAACCTCTGTAACCTTAACTCTCTCCACAGATCACCTGCCACCACTAAACTGCTGTTATACCTCAGTTACTAAAACCCAGTTTTTTTTCCATCTCACGGCTTTACGTATCCTGATACCTCCATTTAGAATGCTTTCTCCCATTCTTTGAAGCTCATACTAAGTGAGAACCCCTGATTTACAGTCGTTTAAAACACCTTATCATAACTATAATTATACTATAGTAATAAATAACTCTTACTGACCACTTACTATGTGCCAGGCAATATATTCTAAATGTCTTAAAATGTATTTACTTATGTAATCCTCATAATTTATTTAGTACCGTGGTCCCCCCTTATCCACGGGGGATACATTCCAAGACCCCCAATGGGATGCCTGAACCCTTGGATAGTACCAAATCCTATGTATACTATGTTTTCTCCTATCCATGCATACCTATGATAAAGTTTAATTTATAAATTAAGCACAGTAAGATATTAACAATAATAAAATAGACTAAACAACATACTGTAATAAAAGTTATGTGAATGTGATCTCCTTGTCTCTCTGTTAACTAATCTGATAACCCGCTACTAAGTGACTAATGGAGGATAACCTATACAGTGTGGGTATATCGGACAAATGGATAATTCATGTCCAGGCAGGATGAACAGCCTGAGATTCCATCAAGCTACTCAAAACAGTGTGCAATTTAAAACCTACAAATTGTTTATTTCTGAAATTTTCCATTGAATATTTTCTGAGCATGGTCAACCATGGGTAATTGAAACCACCGAAAACAAAACCGTGGATAAGGGGGGAAACTGTAATAATTACATAATTTACTTATTCAATCCTCATGTATTGACTTATGTAGTCCTCAGTTTTTGATGAGGAAAACAGAGAACCAGAGAAGTTGGGTAAATTGCCCCAAGGTCACAGATCTGATGTGTCCAATGTTCTGTGTGTGATAAGTGACAGAGATGGGATATAAACCCAGATAATCTACTAGAGTCCCCCTTTTATCCACTACAGTACACTGACCCCACACATACAACTAATAGTTTAATGTGTGTATTCTCCGCAAACTGTAAGCTTCATAATGGGAAAAGCAGGAAGGGGTAAAAAAGAAAGAGGGGGGTTTATTTTGTGGTGAACAATGGTAAGTAGAGGATTCCAAAATCCAATATTTATCCCTGTCAAAAAGATCTCTGTAGCAGAAGAATGAGAATGGACTGGCTAGCAGTATATGATACAAAAGCCAGTCTCTACTAGTTGACTGTATCTATTTTAGAAAAACTCACATTATTATTTTTTTTAATTATGCTTAGAAGAACACTATTACACCAATTAAAAATTGTTGTTTCCATAGTCCACATGAACTAATATTTTTAAGTTCTTTCTAAATATAGAGAACATAACTTAATCCTTCAAAGAATTAGGATGATTTTAACGGAACTCTAAATTTCATTACAAAGCTACTGAAATATACATTGTAGCATTAAATATGTAGGATACATCTAAAAACTGGGTTAAATGAAGAATAATCCCTAATGGCAACTTTTTCTTATGGATTCTCTAATGTTCCCAGGAGTTTTACTGTTAGCATGCTGATATATGTGAACCATAATAAAATCAACTATTTTACAACATTAAAATATAAAGACTTCCATTGACAAGTTTTCACTTTACGAACAGAGTTTGCATTCACCTTGTATTATAAAGGATAAAGAGTGCCAAAATACAGTGGGGAAGGGGGTAAGCCACACTGTTCCTTTCTCGGTTTTCTCTAATGGAGATTTCACTAATTCACTCTAGTTGGGGAATACAGCATTTGACCGCACGCTTACATTTCCCTCCCAATTCCACATTTATTATCAGCAAAAACTTCACATACACATACACACAGGATTCTCTGTTGTCTACAAAGGAGGGAAAAAACTAATAAAAACTCACAGCCAACTGCTATTAACATTTATCTGTCTTTATCAAGATGTAGTTAATCAACATAGAAACAAATCATGACAAGCCATAATATTTGAAGATAATCTGGTTATTTTTATTATTGCCCTTACAGGGAAGAGCTGATAGGTCAAATCTCACTGAGGGACTGCACACATTCTACAGAACTAGCATATTCCTAGTTCAAATATTAAATCTACAACCCAGAAATATTTATAACCCGAGGAATTTTTCTTTAGGCAGTACATTTTGGTAATAGGATTCTGAGCAGTAACCAAACATGCTTCACAACTATTATAAATAACCCTATTTTATTTAATTACTGAAAAACACTAAAAAAAGAAATGGGCTTAAACAAAAAAGAAAAGGGTACATACAGTGGACAGAAAAAAAATCTAGTTTCTTAAAGAACAAAAAACTTAATTTCTGGAAATCTTTAGGAAAAGAACAAATGATCTTTCCTCATGTAGGAAGCATATTACTCTTGAAGGAAGCATATTACTCTTGAAGTTCTACTAGTTCTAGAATCCTGCAGCATGATATTTATCGTATGATAATGTATAATGAATAGTTTATGAATCTGCTTAGAAGGAATCTAAGAAAAGTGAAGGTTTAGATAAATTTTCAAGGTAGAGTATCTAAATTCATCAACTTGAATTGACAGCATGGAAAGAAAAGCAATACAATTCAAAGTTTTAGCAAATGCAGAATGCCCAATAAATGAGCAATAAAAGTCTTATTAACAAGTGGCAGTCAACAGGCAGATGCGCAGGAAACATATGACTCTGGTTGGAAATGTGATTCAGCAGAAAACTAAGCGTCTATATGAACATATCCACTTCTGTACTTATTTTGTTAACCTCAAACCCAGAGGTAGAAATGTTCCCGTCTTCCTGTCTGTATATTTCAAAGAAAAAGATGCTTAAAGTTTCTATTCCTGCAAGTATTAAAAATACAGCTACCATGTTTCCCCGAAAATAAGACCTAGCCGGATCATCAGCTCTAAAGCATCTTTTGGAGCAAAAATTAATATAAGACCTTATATTAAAATAAGACCGGGTCTTATATAATATGATATGATATATATCATATGATATGATGTATGATATAATGTGACATAAACCCAGGTCTTAATTTTTGCTCCAAAAGACACATTAGAGCTGATGGTCCAGCTAGGTCTTATTTTCGGGGAAACATGGTACCTGCCTAATATCTTGAGGAAGAGAAGAACAGCATGTCTAAAGCGAGTGGAAGGAAACTACAACTTGCCTCCTTCTGAGACCAAGTTACATGTAGCAAAATTTTAAGTGTACAGATTTACATCTTCCCCCAATTTTTTTCTTATCTTCTTTTCTGAAAATGAGTTTTCTGGTCCTGCTATACACAGTGGAGAATATGAAATTAAAAACAAAACAAAATTAACACCCTTCATTTGTATTGTATTAATGGTTTATTCAGTTTAAGGTTTTTCCCTGTTTCACATCTAACAAGAAGTAAAATTATTTCTTAGAGCACTAGGCTTTTATTTAATAAGTTATGAGACAGTTTTATAAGAAAAATAATTGGTAAGAAACATCGTATTTTCAAACTAACAAAATGAGTCACTGGTAAAATGGCCCAACATGCACCCTCACAATACTGATGAAAGCACGATTTTTCCCCCAGCCATTCCCACCACATACTCACCTGTGCAACTTCTTTCAACATTTGCTACTCTGGGGATTGGAAAGCTCAGAGCTGGAGGCTGAAGTGAAGAAGGAAAGGTTGGAGGGTGAGCCATGGCACCAGCCCCACACTAGGAGCGCCCCTGAGATACTACAGCCTGGTTGACACCATAGCTCTGAAGTTCAAACTCCAGCAAACGTAAGAAAGGAGTCCAACCAGAATATGATAAACGATGGGATTCTTCTGCTCTTTGAAAAATAAGGAAATGGTGCTATAAAGATCTGAATGTCCAGTTTCAACATTATAACTCTGTTTCACATCGTTATTTCCCAACCCCAGAATCATCTCTCAGACTGATTCAAAGTACTAATCAAAAGGGAAGGAGGGAGGGCAGAGCTGTCTATAAACTTTCACATTTTTCCAGAAAAATGACAGGATAGGGCTTACCTGGCCATCATGAAAACATCTAAGACAATATATTAAAATGCTTTGCCTATCCTCTCCTTGTATACTCTCTCGCTCTCCTCAGCACTCAACATTAAATCTAACACTCTGCTACACATTTAAAATAAATTAACACCATCAACAGCAGAATGACAACTGGACTACAGGGATGCATTTAAATTCCTAAAAGTAGACCAGTGAGTTTTTAAAAACCAGGGATAAGTTTTGGTATAAGTATATTCCTTGGGAATAAATGAATCTCTTAAAAGTGTTCCACTGATAAACACAAATTAAGAACCCATCAATTAAAATAAGCAAACTAGAGAAATACAAAGATTTTTTTAAAAAAAAACCAATCTAAATATAGGACTTAAAATAAATGAGATACTCACTTTTATAAAAATGAGAATACTTGTTTTATAATATAAAAAAGTAAATTAATGATCCCGAGAAAACTAGATTCTATTATGAATATGAAGGCTATAAAAAGATTCTTATTTATTTAAAGATAACATTAACATATTGAAGGTAACAAATATCTTAAAACAGTAAACTAAATATTGAGGAGTATAAGAATCCTGAATTATGTTATATGAAGCAGTTAAAAATGAAAAGTATTCTTTCAGCAAGGGAACACAGGACCTTTAAAATACCTCTAAATATCTTGCTATATAAATCAATTAAATAAACATTCAGTGAGCATCGACCATGTAATGTGCTAGACGGTACCTGTATACTCATATACTTTACCCATTTGATGCTCAGAATAAAGGAACATCACAAGTCAGAGAGAGTAGAGGAGAAAACGCATTTACAATGGAGTCTTGCACCATTACCATGACGTCCAGGGCCTCAGAGAACTCACCCTTTGTTATCTCTAATCTCCTACCTACCATTTTCCTCTGTTCACACTGTGTTCTGGATACTGACCATTCCCCCAATTCCTCCCCACACCCGCGCTTGCTATTATTCCTCAAATACCTAAGGCATCCTGCTGTCTCCAGGGCTCTGTGCTCGGTGTATCCTCCAGGATGCTCTCTTCCCCTACATGCCACACAACCTTACTTCAGGTACGAGTCATCTTAGGAGGACTTCCCAGCCTGCTCTATTTTAAATTATACTGCCCTTTCCCCCAACCCCTTAGGCACACTCTATCCCTTTCCTACTTTAATTTTTTCTCTATAACATGTATCAACATATAATATACAATGCATTTTATTTATTTTATTTAACGTCTTTCTATGCTCTAAAATGTCAGCTCCATGAGAATAGATTTTGTTTGTTACTCGGTTCACTTCTGTCTCCACAGGATCTGGAACAACTGCCTGGCAAAGATAAGGCCCGTAGCAGGAATGCCCTCTCACCTTATTCCACACATGCCGTTACCTGAGTGTTTATTTGACATTAATTGACAAATGCAGCACTTAGAGCACATGCAAAAAACTTTATAAGCATAATAAGTATTTTTAAAAGTATTGGAATTA